>NW_015544161.1:191293-192346 GCF_001515605.1 Sinocyclocheilus anshuiensis
GTTCAGACACCAATGAGACCAGCAGCTCTACATTCATCTTGCCTCGATGCATCTTCTTGGTCTACTTACTTCCTTTTTCGTTCGTCGTTAGGTATCAATGAAGGAGCTTGTTGCAGTCCGTGGAACACCGCTAGTTGCACACCGTTTTCGTAAGGGCTGGGACACACCAAGCCGACGGTCTGCTGAGCCGCTTAAAATGATTAAAGTTATCACGTTACTGATATTCAAAATGGTAAGCGTGCAAGCGCTGCTTTGTTTACGTTTCGTATATCTGCGTTTATCTCGTATATCTTTGTTTCGGTTTCTCCTTTTGAATGACAAATATATACTACCGCTAGTTGCACACCGTTTTCGTAAGGGCTGGGACACACCAAGCCGACGGTCTGCTGAGCCGCTTAAAATGATTAAAGTTATCACGTTACTGATATTCAAAATGGTAAGCGTGCAAGCGCTGCTTTGTTTACGTTTCGTATATCTGCGTTTATCTCGTATATCTTTGTTTCGGTTTCTCATTTTGAATGACGAATATATACAATCTGATAGCTGCTGATATACAGTTAATTCCTCTCACGCATGCGCACGTGTTAGTTTGACGTCGGCTGTAGTCTACTCTGTGCGGTGTGTTCGAGCGCAGCTTTTTGGTCCGATGATGCCGACGTGAGGCGACAACACCGTCGGCTTTCGTTGCCGCTAGTTCTTTGAAGTCGGCTTGGTGTGTCCCGGGCTGCGTTCCAGTCCGTTTTTTTATGCCCTTCACTTGCAAACTTCCCTCCTGCCTTGTCCAAATACCCACACTTGCGGTCTTTGCACTTGACCACGTATATTACGTATTTCCTGTATTTGGCCCAAGTGTTCAAGTGAGCATGAAGACCACAAGAGTGTGTAGAACTTTTCATTACCTGATGGGAAACACTTATAGTGTTGTAAAAATGCAAGTGTTTATAGAGCTTTATTTTTATTTTCAATATTTTGCATTTTAACATCAACTTCTAAATGTCTGTTCAGTAGTCCCTATAACAGATGACACAATTTAATTTTGTGGTGCTTCTAATT
>NW_015544161.1:192382-192685 GCF_001515605.1 Sinocyclocheilus anshuiensis
GTCCCTATAACATGACATAATTTTAATTTGTGGTGCTTCTAATTAAGTGATAAAAAGCAGTTGCAAATGTTGTACGAAATAAATATCACCACTACGCATCTTTGCACCAATATAACGTAAAAACACTGTTTTTCTACCAAATTATGTGTAATATCTAATTATTATATTAATTTCTTGTTCACTCGGATGTACGTTATTGATTACGTTGCACGAGTGCCCACTACTGGCGGAGCCCTTGGAATGGGCTGAACTGGAACGTCCTAAGCCCTTGATCACTTAGAATCTGCTATAGAGCTGGTTTAT
>NW_015544161.1:193244-196251 GCF_001515605.1 Sinocyclocheilus anshuiensis
GCATTTTAAAATCAACTTCTAAATGTCTGTTCAGTAGTCCCTATAACATGACAATTTTAATTTGTGGTGCTTCTAATTAAGTGATAAAAAGCAGTTGCAAATGTTGTACGAAATAAATATCACCACTACGCATCTTTGCACCAATATAACGTAAAAACACTGTTTTTCTACCAAATTATGTGTAATATCTAATTATTATATTAATATTTAACTTGCATTGGAAAGGTTTCCGTGACCTCTCGTGAGATCTCGGCAAAAAGTCTCACGATTTATTTCCAGAACATGATGCATGATGGGATACACTAAGCCTCGAATAGCGCTCCGGAGCGGTATTTGAGATAGTGTGGATTTAGTGTGTGTTAAGGGCTTTGGTATTTTTAAGACCTGGGACAGTCTTGCGCACTTACTTCCTGTCGCGCGCATGCGCTCTCAAGTGGCCAAGACCGCAAGTGTGGGTATTTGGACAAGGGGTCCTTCTTGTTCACTCGGATGTACGTTATTGATTACGTTGCACGAGTGCCCACTACTGGCGGAGCCCTTGGAATGGGCTGAACTGGAACGTCCTAAGCCCTTGATCACTTAGAATCTGCTATAGAGTTGGTTTATCGTTTACATTTTTCCCCTTACGAATTTGTTTGGTGCAGCATTCTATATGTATATAGGTATGTTTGGGCTGTTATAAATGTTTTAAAAAATAATTTATATATTATGGAGTTGTTTGGGGTGGGGATAAATTAAACGCGATCTGCGATGACGTCATAATCGTGTTGCATTGTGGTCTGTGGAGTGGCCTAAAGTGTGCATATGAAGCAAACTCGCTCCCTCTGTCAAAATCAAGGGGTCGAGGGTCTGTCCATATAAACTTCCCTTGTTCACTTCACTAAGTGGAATGCACTACAAAATGGCAGCGGGGATTTCCCCGAGGGGAAGTGCTTAGGGAAGTTTGCAAGTGCATGTCTAAAAGTGGAGTGGAACGCAGCCCCGGTGTTCTGACGATTTGTGCTACCCTGTCAGATTGTGCTACCTCCCATTAAAGGAAAAGTGGAGTGGAACGCAGCCCCGGTGTTCTGACGATTTGTGCTACCCTGTCAGATTTTGCTACCTCCCATTAAAGGATTAGTTCACTTCTGAATTAAAATTTCCTCATAGTTTTCTCACCCCCATGTCATCCAAGATGTTCATGTCTTTCTTTCTTCAGTCGAAAAGAAATTAAGGTTTTTGAGAAAAACATTCCAAGGTTTTTCTCTATATAGTGAACTTCAGTGGGGTTCACTGGGTGGAAGGTCCAAATTGCAGCTTCAAAGGGTTCTACACGATCCCAGACGAGGAAGAAGGGTCTTATCTAGCTAAACTATGTCATTTTCTAAAAAAAAAAAATACAATTTATATACTTTTTAACCTCAAACGCTTGTCTCATCTAGCTCTGTGCATTGCGGTTCATGACAGTTAGGGTATGTCAAAAAACTCCCATCTCATTTTCTCCTCCAACTTCAAAATCGTCCTACATCGCTGCAGAAGTACCGACCCAGTGTTTACAAAGTGAATTGCAGCGATGTAGGACGATTGTGAAGTTAGAGGAGAAAATGAGATGGGAGTTTTTCGACCTACCCCAAGTGTTTCAAACGGAACTGCACAGAGTACCCATGCACATTGCAGAGCTACACAAGACGATCGTTTGAGATTAATAAGTATATAATTTTTATTATTTTTTTAGAAAATGACAGGAAATTATGAGGAAATTTTAATTTAGAAGTGAACTAATTCTTTAAATCTGATGGTAGCATAATTCGATAGCGAAAAGTGCTACCTATCAGATTTAGCTTCCAGCATGGTATTAATAAGGTGTGAGGCTTCATTAACATGTACACCTACCCCAGCCCTAAACCTACCCTTACAGTAGGATAAAGACAGTGTTGGTAGCATAATCTGATAGGTAGCATTATTTCAGAACACCAGCCTTAAAGGGGTCATATGATGTTGCTAAAAAGAACATTATTTTGTAAATAATGCAAATTTTTTCCAGGCGCGTCTGCGCCGCATCGAGATAAAAACATTTCAACTTTTCAGAATGCCGCAAGCGCACCGTGGGTCATGTGATAAGAACCAACCAATCAGCTTCATCCTTTCCATAACAACATTGAAAGCTCAGCCAAGATGAAGGAACAGCTGATCATAGCTGTACAGGGATAGCCATTTTTAAATAAATTTAGTAGCAGAGCTACTGCAAGTGATTTTTAGTGTTGCAAATCCATTTATCCTTTGCTGAAACTTCCGCATCTTCATGGAGAGCGCAGGTCATGGCTGCTTAGTAACGGCAGACACCTCCGGAGCGCAAGCGCCCGAACGCTTTGGGGAAAAAAGCAGAAAGCGGCGCGCCTAGCGTTTTCCACACGTTTTTAGGCGCGACGTGAACGGCCCCCTATACTGTCTTTTTACGCGTTGCGTTGCATCGCGCTGCGTAAACATAAAACCATGTCTGGATTTGCGATTGGAGAAATTACAGATAACAAGCGCTACTCTACACTGCTCCAAACTCGTATTTGAATCATCAGTGGCAAATCCTTTAAAAATGAAAACGTACTTACAGTCTGTGAGTCAGAACAGCAAGCATTGTAGTCTACTCTCCCAGGATCAGGAAACAGTCCTCCATAAAATGTGTTGCACACATTTGAATATTTGGGTTGAACTGTTCTGGAACAGTGTTGTAAATACAACTTAACCACTGATTTATAGTCGTGTCCTCTTTTGGAAGGCAAACAAAGTAATTTCACTTTCACAAACGAAACAGCGTCACACACGGCGGGCTAGAGTGAGTGGTGGCCGGCTTGAGTGAGCGGCGGCAGGCGGATTCGACGAAGGAGCGGCCGGCGGGCTTGCGGTAACCACATGTGACGACCCCAGGCTGGACTCCGCTTCGTCCACCGTGTATTCCGGCCGCGTGTCGTCAGTTCAACAATCACAAGTGCTGCGTCTCAGTGTGCCTACTTATACTACGCCCTTAAAGTAT
>NW_015544162.1:0-5056 GCF_001515605.1 Sinocyclocheilus anshuiensis
TATATGTATATATGTATGTATATATATATATATATGTATATATATTTATATATATGTATATATATTTATATATATGTATATAAAAACCTTGCTACGTGTACTGCGTTAGGCTAACCGAGACTTGTCATTTGCACTTATATATTGTTGCTCTTTTGTTAGTTTTGGCTGCTTTTATTGTCCTCATTTGTAAGTCGCTTTGGATAAAAGCGTCTGCTAAATGTAAATGTATTATTTAATGTAAATCCCATATACATAAAACTTTAGGAAAAGTAAATTAGTTTTTAGATTTTAAGAAAGATGCAAAATTTGTAGCTTGTCTAACTATAGTAAAGCACTTGCTTGTAAAGTATTAAAAATGAAGATAACACATAGTAAGTATAAAGAGTCCTTTGTATGGCTATGTTTTGATTAAATCGGTGTATCAAATACAGGTACACGGAATAACCACAAAGAGCCTTTTTTTTTTTTTTTTTTTTTTTAAAAAATTAATAAAAAATGTTGGTAATTTTTTTTTTTTTTTTTTTTTAAGAAATTCATAGAAAACTTTTAATAGAAATTTAAAAAACATATTCAACATGACTGTACAGGGAGCTTAAAACACATTTAATCAAAATACATCTGTTTTCACCATGAGGTCAATAAGATTTCACCGTTGATTAAAAAAAAATCTGTCTTAAAAAACAAGGTTTAAAAAGAAATCAAACGTGAGCAATGCCTGATTTACTGTGCCCACGAGCAGCTAAATACACAAAATCGCTCTTCAGCTGGAGCAGGTCATCATGCTGAAGGATTTGGACGGACTCGACCGTCCCATTCTCAGTTCATCTTTGCAGCTGTCCGCCTGGTTTGTGTCCGACGGAGGCACGGACTCGTAGAGGACGCATATGGACCCGTCCTCTCCGATCCGGTAGGACACTTCATAAGGGTCGACCCACATGGTGAGTTCGCTTGGCAACAGTGAAAAGAGTTGCTCTTTTGTGAGTCCGATCGTACAGGCCGCTTTGCCTATCAAAGGGTCCATCTTGTGGTTGATCCGAATGCACCTGTAACCCGAACCTCGGTAGGGTGCGTTTGGGAACCAATGGTGCTGATAATGATCTGCAATAAAAAAAAATAAGTTAGGCTTTGGTGCAATGAAACATGGACTTGGTGTTTGCAATTCTTTGCTAAAGTTTCTGGTGCTTTGTTAAGGTTCAAGTTTCAGTGACTGGACTTTGGTGCTGCAATAAACCTTCATCTGCTCTGTTCAAAACAATGTTCAATTTCATCATAAACCACAAAATTTGGACCACGATGTGGTCGAATTTACTTCTAAACAATGGAAAGATCACATCCAATCCTTTCTTACCCCCCAAAGATTCTTCCAAAGAGAATCTGAATTGTTGCAGCTGTTCTTCTGAAAGCAGCCCTGTTCCTCTCAGCAGACGTGTGACAAAGTTAGCAGCAGTAGAGACTTCGGTTTTCATCGTGAGGTTTTCGCATGAGCTGAAAGGGAAAACGCAAGGAAACCGTGAAATGCAACCAATAGTGAGAACAAAGGAGTTTTTTTTTTTAGATCAATTAGCTCAAGTACAGCTGAACTCGACAGGCCTGGCCACTGTCTTTGGCACGTTCCTTTGTTCAAAATAACACGAAGAATCGCCACGTAAACGCCACTGACCTGTTCCAGTGATTCAGAGTAGGGACACAAAGAGTTTCTACAGCGGTTGCGAGTGCCTTTATCGACGCAGTAGTGAAAACGGACAAATAAATCTGTGTTTTCGACCACGCACTTCCTCCTTTGGCGGTGGCTCGAGCTAGTACGTGCAGCTCCAGTTCTGAGCTCTGATGGTAAACACTCTGCAGCCACGCGCCTCAGCCAATCAGAGCGCGACTTCGCCGTGACGTCGCAGCCCATCTATTTCCATAAACAGACGGTGTATCACATATCAAACAAGTAAAATGTAGTTGTTACATTGAGTACTTTTATATACTTGTTTATAGAGTATGTCGCATATAGTTTATTATATGAGCAATGTATATATGTATATTTATTTCCATTTCTTCCTGTGTGTCTCAGTCAATTAATTCGCGTTGAACAAATTCACATAGGCTACTCGACTTGACTTGAATGTACCGATTGTGAAGGTTTTGAGATAAAAGAGATTGTGTATGTAATCGCGCAGATGAATTACGGCTAAATTTTAGTGGCCCTTCAAACCCCAAAGCAACAGAAACTATTTCATTGTGTGTACTTAATGTTTTTATACTTTTTATAGTCTATAACGGTGTTTTGTTGCGTATCTATACCATTGGTGCATTTAAAATAAAAAGAGCGCGTATATTATCGCTTATAGGTTAGGTGTTTAGTATTAGTACAAATATTAGGCTACGTTTTTATGCACGGTAACTAACTATAACCTTACGAAAATTTGATTTACTTTTCTTATGGTTTATGTTTCTTATTAAGCCAGTTTTTCGCCACGGGGTAAGTTAGTTAAAACGTTATTGGTACTATTTATCTTACAAATTGGACTTTATTGCTCGCAACTGTGAGTTTATATCTCACAATATACTTCTCGTCAGAATTGTGAGTTTATATTTTTAAAAAGTCCGAATTGTGAGACAGAAAGTGGCATTTACCTTTTTATCTATCTATCTATCTATCTATCCCGTGGCGGAAACAAGCCTTGTTAGTTGGGCATGGACAAAATGTAAAAACTTTCCAAACACACCGTTCGTTGAGGCAAACTTAATAAGATAACTTTTAAATCACTACTTCGAGTGTGTTTTCTAAATGAAATCGTTCGAAACGCGTTGTGTACGACATTTGTCTCACGAGCGTTTCCGTAGTACGTGCGCTGGTCTCTAGACCAATCAGAGAGCGCTGTAATACACCCAGGGTCGCTCTTCAGCCAATCAGGTGAGGTTTTACTACCGTATGCGTTTTCGGCTGGCCGCATGAACCCTCCCTCACACTGAATGAGAGGCAAAGCTCAGAAATGTTTCCAACTTCACAAGTTTTCTGTTATTTATTTGTTTAGTATTTTATGTTTATGTTAATAGTTCAGAGTAGCGCTTTATTTGGAGTGTTTACAGTTGGGTCCTGCATGTGGAGTGTTTGACGGGCCGCAGCAGGTTAATGCAGGAGTCTGAAGCAGCAGGTAACTGATAAACCTGAGCACTTTACTACAGTTTTACCATGGTAAACGCAGTATGTGATGTTTAAACGACCGCTGAATGTAGGTTAGGTATTATTTTTCACCTTTGGTAGGAACATAATTGAATTGTTTACTTTGACCAGTAGCATTATTATATTGTCAGTTGGGTCTTTGGTTTATACTAGTGATTATTAGTTTCTTTTTCAAATGGCACTAACTGTATTTTATATATTAAAAGGCTAGTTTGCCCAACATTCAATAGTACGTGTGTGTGTGTGTGTGTGTGTGTGTGTGTGTGTGTGGTCGCTGGTACATGTTAATGAGTCTGTTCGTTCAAACAATTCGTTCAATTGAAATGTTCACCGTTCACTGATTCATCATCGTGTCAGCACTCAAAACTAAAGCGTAGGAACTTGACACATTTTGTCTCTGAAAACCATGTCCTCTGGTGTGACACCATACCCTGATTTTAAACTGGCCAATTTCAGAAAAAAATTAAATTAGTTGAAGGACCCCATTCATGATTATGTTACTGAAGCCCATGACATGAGCAGATGGTACATTTTTCCCTCAGAACTGTTCAAATATTTAATTTATTTGGAACCACTACAAAAGTGTTACGTTTTGTTGTCCTGTGGTGAGACACCCTTAAATTATATATATTTTTTTAATTAAAAACTATTTTAAACTACATAATCATGGAAAATTATGCAAATGTGTCTTGCTAACCGCTAATGACAGGTTAGCTCGGAATAGCAAGGTGAAAGCGTTTTAAATAATTAAATAAGATTTGTTTTACTTCTTTTTATTCTTTTTTGATCATTTCCAGTGTTCTTAAATGCAATAATTACATTAATTAAACTATTCTCTGATGTTTTTGCAGAAAACTTGTACTGTTATAAAGTGTCATCCCAAAAGCACCTCGTTGACATGAACGTCCCGCCAAGCAAGAGACTGAAAGGCCATCAGGTCCCAGCTGAGCCCGACCCATTTGACAATGACATCGATTTTACACAGGATGACCTGGAGCAGATTGACATCATCGTGTCCCAGGCCATCACAGGAGACGGCCAGAGCAGTGGGTCAAAGAGAACGTTTGCTTCTGTGTTCGCTTGCGCTGCTGAGCAAAGCAAAGCACCTGGGAAATCCAGCCAGAAAACATTTGCCATCGGAGACGGCTCCAGCAGCAGCAGCACGAATAACGATAAAGAAGCGCAAGGAAAAGATGCGTTCGGTTAGTATAAGACATTTTGGATGCACATTCCACAAGTCCTTTCTCAAACGCTACCCTGTCTGATTTTAGACCAACCATTTTTGTAATATTCCCAACGTTCTTTGCATAGCTCATTTTTGCATTATATGGATGGGTTAAACTAGAAATTTTAAAGGGGTCATATGATGCGATTTCATTTTTTCTAGGGATGCACCGATACCACTTTTTCCAGTACTCGCCCGATACCGATACTTTTATTTTTGGTACTTGCCGATACCGAGTACCGATACCGATATTTTTATTGCATTTGTACATTTTTTAAATATTGGGTACAGAAACCAAAAGAGTATGTATAATGTTAGTTGGTTAACTTCATTTATCAAATAGATACAGTCAAACCTAAATTTATTCAGACACCTTCAACATTTCTCACATTATCACAGTTTATTCATTATAGTTTAGAAAATGGTAATAAAATATGACAAGAACTCCGAGGTAAACTGTCAGAACAAATTCAGCTTGATAATGTTAGATAACTTTGATAGAAAGGTTTGTAGCCTAATGGATTACAATCAACCAAAATTAGACAGCTGTTAGTATGACAGTATTTACACAACTATCAATACTTAGTCGGGCAGCCCTTATGTAGTCTCCTGGGCATGCGGTCATCCAGCTTCATGAAAACCTCAACTTCAGTTTTTTT
>NW_015544162.1:7189-8683 GCF_001515605.1 Sinocyclocheilus anshuiensis
ATGGTTTTATGTTTACGCGGCGCGATGCAATGCAACACGTAAAAAGACAGTATAAGTCATTATAATCCGTAATTATGTCCCCACTGGATGCAACAAATGCCTCGTTTATAATGGGTTTTAATGTTTTTGTCTCGTCGCTCCGGGACACGACATCACAATATGGTAAGGGGCGTAACATTTCTGTCTCACGCTTGAGGTATTCAGCCAATCACAACACACTGGATAGCTGGCCAATCACAGCACACCTCGCTTTTCAGACCGATGAGCTTTGTAAAAATCGACGCGTTTCAGAAAGGTGGGGCATAGAGGAGAAACAATAATGTACAGTATGTGGAAAATAATGTGTTTTTTGAACCTTAAACCGCATAAACACATTTCATTACACCAAATACACAAAATAATGTTAGCAACATCATATGACCCCTTTAACAAATATTATGTGTCTCTCACAGTGGACGGACATTCCAGTAAAGATGGAGAAGATCTGTACTATAAGCAGTTAGAGCAACAGCAAGCAGACCTGAAGAAAAAGGTGCGTTCTTCAACACAGCATGCAGTTCATTTGATTGGTTCTTTGTAGTTTGCAGAAAATTGCTCCATTATACAACTTATTCCTAAATTCCACAATTTGGTCAAGGTTTCTAACACCAAACCTGCTGTCATTTAGTTTTTCATGACTCAAGATTTAAAAATCAGTTCTCTTCTCTCTGCATTTCTGTTCACACTCAGCTGAAGGAGGTAGAGGAGGAGATCCTGATGAAGAACGGAGAGATCCGAGTCCTGCGCGACTCCCTGAAACAGGCCAATCAAGAGAAGGAGCAGCAGTGGCAGACCCAGCTCGCCCTGGAGAAAGAGAAAGCTCCCGCTCAAAGCGAACGCGATAAGGAGCTGTCCAGGAAGGTACGGCACGCGGGTTTGACTGGCAGCCTCACAGAGCCACTGAAACATTCATGACATCCAGCTAAATGCTTGTTTCGCTGCAGGTGCAGTCGCTGCAGTCAGAGTTGCACTTTAAAGAAGCCGAGATGAACGAAATGAGAGGGAAACTTCAGAGCGCTGAGCGCGGAGGAAAGCAGCCCGGCACACCTGCACGAAACATGTAAACACAGCATCCTTTTGTTTGTCTTCCAGAGAAATTGTAATGAGAGACAGTTGTTCTGTGGTCTGCACTGACTGTTACAACATTGTGTTCATTTATGCAGGTCTTTTTGTTCATATAAGTACGTCTCTTTGCACACACGCCACTCCACAGTGCATCATGCAACATTGGATTTTTTTGTTAGGTTTTATTAAATTAAATTAAATTAAATTGTACTAAATATTTCAATTATAATATCAATAATAATAATAAAATAAATAATAATAATTATTATTATTATAAAGAGTAATTAATATTAATACTTCATTATTTTTAATAACAACAGAAATGTTTAGTGATAATACTACAGATTGTAAAAATATTAATTATTTTATATATATATATATATATATATA
>NW_015544162.1:8693-27353 GCF_001515605.1 Sinocyclocheilus anshuiensis
CACAGTGTTTACTCTCCTGCGAGACGAGCGTTCATGACTAAAGAAAACTTTTCAGCCGAATTCTCCAAGAAAACATCTCCTGTCAAAAAAGGCCATTTATTAGAGGGTATGAATTTATTACTTCTATGTTTATGCACATTTCCTGTCTGCTGCCGTATTTCCATTCTCTAAACGTTCCCTCACAGAAGAGCCAGGATTGGAACGAACCCTCAGTGCCGATCACCAACAGGAAGGTAACCGCTGATGTCTTGCACTGATCTTCCTGTTTCTGTTATCTCAGTGTGTTGCAGTGATGCTGTGGTTTGTTCTACTGTAGGCTGTGTGTTACTGAACCTGCTGCTGCAGCGGCCGCTGGATCCGAGCGCTTTGGGTCTGTGTCACCTGCTGTCCATCAGTCCTGACACTCTGCCGAACATCCTGTCTCCGCTCGGATACGTCAGCCTGTAAGCCACTGGGAGGAGCATCCTAATTAAACACATCACACTTCTGACTGTATTTGTGCGTGTCCTGAAACATGAGAAACCTACTGTAAACATGGGCTTCCATTACATGTAACTGTTTGTTTTGGGAAATCGTTGGCCCACTTTTACAACATTCATCATACAATGCTGTAAGGATGGAAACTTCCATTGCATCATCTGTTTAGTGGTATTTTCCAGTGGAACGTTTGAACTATGTCAACTTTTTAAACGCTGATCAAATATACTTTTAAGTCACATGAGCATAGATGCATACGGTTCATTAGCAAAGCCATACAGAACACGTCACTTTACAGCTTCACGTTCATTTCAGACTTTTTTTTTTTTTTTTTAATTAAAGAATAGTTTTTAAAAGACATTTTACATCATGACATTTGCTGATTTTTATATTACTATTAACATAATTATTATTATTATGAAAATAATTATATTATTTATTATTAAAATTGTATTTGTAGTATGTACTAATTAAATTAAATAGTACAGAATACTGTACTGATAACAGTAACTATTATTATTATTATTATTATTGCTAGTAGTAGTCAGCAGTCGTTTTTACATCATATTTGCTTTATGCATTTTTAAACATTAAAATATTATTTGTTTTATTTTATTTATTATTAAACTAAATAGAATATTAACAATAATTCTTATTAATGATAATATTTAAGATCATATTTACTTTTTCGTTTTTAAAATATTAAAATAGTATGATTTGTTGTATTTTATTATCAAATTAAATAATAACTATTATAATATATATTGATCATTTTTACGTCATGACATGCATTTATTAAAACTTTATTAAAATTGTATTTTATTATTTAAGTTAAATATAGAATATTATATTAATTACAATAACTATTATTATTATTGCTAGTAGTAGCAGTATTAATTTTTACATCATGACGTTTGAAATATTACTTTTGAATTTATTAAAGTATTATTTGTTATTTTATTATTTATTACATTAAATATTATAAATAATGTACTAATACTAATAATAAATTATTCATTTCTGAAAGTAAAACAACAACAACAGGAAGGCCTTAAAATATAGGGGAACATACAAGAAATCTTAAATTAGCAGATTTTCAGGCCTAGAAAACTTGTGGCAATTACATTTTTATTGTATCTTTAAATATCTGCTTGAAAAGGTTGGACTGTAGTGAATTTCTTTCTTCTTCCCTCTTTCTTCAGGGGATCTTTGGCAACTTCCAGCTCGTCCTCCACAGAATTCAGATCGCTTCACCGTCCTCGAGCTCGATTCCATCAGCTGCAGAGTCTGGCTACGTCTGCTCTGACCGCATTAGCTCTCCATCACTCCGATAGTGTCCCACATAACCCAGACGCTGCTCTCCAAACCGCCCAGCGCTCCTGTCCGGCCGCGACACACTTCCTGCCCCTGCTCAGCTTCCACATCAGCACGTACTGCCAGTCGCTGGAGAGCTCAATGAAGGCCTCGCTCCACGGCAGCTCACTGTCGGGATCGTCTGACTCCAGCCTGGCCTCGAGTCTGGAGGAGTCTCTCAGCGGACAGGAGGAGTTCGCCCTGGCCGCCATGAAAGCGCTCGGTCATATAGTGTGCTACAGCAGCGAGGCTCTGGAGGGGGTTTTGTGCCATAAGGAGGATGTGAACCGGCCGCAGGGTTCGAAAAATCTCCTCAGCGCCTCTGAACATCTGAACGGGGACACGCAGACACAGCTGCCTCTTCTCAGGAGGATCCTACAGCTGGCAGATCCGGCCTTCATTACTGCCGCTGGCCAGAGGCAGGCGCTAGTGAGCGCTAGTTTGAAGACGCTTAGTTTGCTGGCCAAGAGAGCGCAGGACAACCAGCTCATGAGGTTTAGTATCCTTCATATACTGTTATAGTTTTTGTTCCTATTTTGAATTAGATTTTATTTTTATGTTTTCTGTTTGAAATTAAATTTTAGTTAAAGTTTTAGTAATGTTGTTTTGGTTTTGTTTTTTTGTCATTTTTATTAGTTATTTTTCTGTGTAGTTTTTATTTATTATTATTATTATTATATATTATATTTTATATTTTATTTACTATTTATTAGTTTTAGTTTATTTCGTTTTTGGACTGCTTAAAATTAAACTAAACAAAAATGAGAAATATTGGCAACTAGCTAAAATAAAAATTTATTTTTTAAGATTTTATATTATTTCAATTAATACTTATATTAAGTAACAAAAGTTTTTTATTGTTTCCATTTTAGTTTACTATAATAACCCTGTTAAGTGCCCATGTGAGTGTCATCTATCCATCCATCTAATTATCTATCTATCTATCTATCTATCTATCTATTCATCCATCCATCCATCCATCCATCCATCCATTTGTGGAACATAAAAAGCAAAACATGGTTTGCACTGGGCCATTTTATGACAATTTCATTATTACAGTACCTCTTTTCTTGGAACCTGTGATCCTTTTTTTGTTTCTTTTTTAGGATTTTTTGATTAATATAACGTTTGAAAGAACATAATTTATTTAAAATAGAAATCTTTTCTAAAAATGCAGTACTTTAATATCACTTTTTATCAATCTTTGCTGAATAAAAGTATTGATTTCTTTAAAAAAATTAACAACAAAAAAAAGACTGACCCCAAACATTTGACCATCTATCATCTATCTATCTATCTATCATCTGTGTATCTATCTATCTCTCATCTGTCTGTCTGTCTATCTATATCTATCATCTGTGTATCTATCTATCTATCTATCTATCTATCATCTGTGTATCTATCCATCTATCATCTGTCTATCTGTCTATCTATCCATATATCTATCATATGTGTATCTATCCATCTATCATCTGTCTATCTATCTATCTATCCATCTATCATCTGTCTATCTATCTATCTATCTATGTATCTATCTATCTATCATCTGTGTATCTATCTATCTATCATCTGTGTATCTATCTATCTATCATCTGTGTATCTATCCATCTATCATCTGTCTATCTATCTATCTATCTATGTATCTATCTATCTATCATCTGTGTATCTATCCATCTATCCATCTATCTATCTATCTATCTATCTATCTATCTATCTGTGTATCTATCTATTTATCTGTCTATCTATCATCTGTGTATATCCATCTATCATCTGTCTATCTATCTATCTATATCTATCTATCATCTGTGTATCTATCTATTTATCTGTCTATCTATCATCTGTGTATATCCATCTATCATCTGTCTATCTATCTATCTATATCTATCTATCATCTGTGTATCTATCCATCTATCATCTATCCATCTATCTATCTATCATCTGTGTATCTATCCATCTATCATCTGTCTATCTATCTCTATCTATCTATCTATCTATCATCTATCTATCATCTGTGTATCTATCCATCTATCATCTATCTATCTATCTATCATCTGTGTATCTATCCATCTATCATCTGTCTATCTATCTATCATCTGTGTATCTATCTATCTATCATCTGTCTATCTATCTATCTATCTATCGGTCTTATCTATCATCTGTGTATCTGTCTGTCTATCTATCTATCTATCTATCTATCTGTCTTATCTGTCTGTCTGTCCATCCATCTATCTAAAAACAAAATATCCAATGAGAAATAATGTATAATAGCACTAGATTTTATTTCAATTATTTGGTTTTGGATTGAATTGGCTCCTACAATGCAGCGTTCTCAACATCTGTCCATTTTTATTATGACTAATAAAATTTGTCACAATTTGTACCATCTTGATTATTTGCCTAGACGGCGTAATATTAGACAGAATTAGATTAAATATAAATGGAATAGTTTTTTTATGTAAAACTGGATGCTCGCCAAATTAAATGTGCAACGTAGTGAGGTCGTGTGACTTAATGTAGCATCCTACTCTTTGAAGTGTTACATACTATATACTGTATTCATGTTGCATACTGTATTCTATTTCACATGATATTTTGAAAAACAGAAGGAAGAACAACAGTTTTAGAACACATCTGTCAGCTGCATACATCATTGAGGCTGCCTTATTTCCGAAAAATAACTATTAAATTCCAAAGTAAGAAAGAAATCACAGTCATTTACGCCTCAAAAAGGAATAACAGTTAATTTTATAATGATTACTTCAGAAATTAGACATCCTCAATGTTGTATGAGACCAGCAGAGGGACAGCTAGTATATACTATGTAATATGTAGTACAGTAGTTAGTATTCCATTTCAAACAATTTATTATTATTATTATAGTCATTTATTTTTAATTTATTT
This sequence comes from Sinocyclocheilus anshuiensis, assembly GCF_001515605.1. Classification (NCBI taxonomy): domain Eukaryota; kingdom Metazoa; phylum Chordata; class Actinopteri; order Cypriniformes; family Cyprinidae; genus Sinocyclocheilus; species Sinocyclocheilus anshuiensis. The sequence goes on from NW_015544162.1 coordinate 13,425, forward strand.
ATTTTTAAATATTATTTTACTAAATAGTAATAATCTGTCTCATTTCTCAAATGTAGACTCCAGGTGGTGATGTCAAGTCAAGTGTTGTCTAAATGTCTGACTCTGGAGACGTCCTACAGAATTGTCCATCTGTCTGTGAGATTTCTGTCGTTTATCATCTATAATGAAGAGATGGCCACTAAACTCTGCTCACATGAATGTAAGTGTCCTCTAGTGCTCCATTAAGTGTCTTGTGTTGCCGTGATTTAACACAAACCCTCCCTCTTTCCTTAGATCCATGTCCTTTTCTTAAAATGTTCCAGTACGTCACCTCTAGACCGGATAAATCTGCTTCTGAGGATGTATGGACTCGTTTAGAACTAGAGGTAATTATCTTGTATTATTTCATTTGCAATGTATTACTTCCATAGAAGTGGTATTAAAAATCGAATTCCTTTGTCAACAGGTCATCCGGTTATTAACCAAACTGTTCACACAGAAGACAGGAACATGGGCGGTTTTGTGTGAAGCATCCTGCCAGTGTATTAATGAGGTATGATTCAGACATTTCCCTTCAAAATCTGTTCGTTTTGAAGTAAAACCACCAAAAATATCATTTATTTTTAGCAAATAATAAAACAAAAAAAAACAAGAGAAACACAATGGGAAATTTTTATTGTTTATAGGACATTCAAAACAATTGAAAGAAAACATTGCTACTGAAATCTCTGGTACTGACCACACAATAAATATTTTCCTCCTCAGGTGGTGCGGACAGTTGTTATGCTTTTACACAGACAATGGCTGAAAACAAAAGGCAGAGGAAGTCAAACAGTGGGTAATCGGAGCTGGACGAGTCCTGGATTGCAGGTACTGCGAGAAGCTTTGATGTTACTGCACTGGCTGCTGTTGAAGGACTCGTCTTTTTCCGAACACTGTCTGGACGTCCTGCACATGTACGATCAGGTCATTCCCGCCATCAGAGACACGTTCCGTCTGGTCCCAGATCTGTCTGAGAGCGAAGGTGGGTTCGTGTCTCTACATTTGATTATAGTAATTGATGCCAACGGCATTTTGATTAGCTTGAACAGTTGTTATAGCACATTTAACATCCTTTATATAACACATTTTTCTTGAAATTAGTCCATTGCAGTGCATTAAAATGCATTATATCGTCATAGAACTGGCTCTGGAGGAGATCTGCAGATCTGAAACGGAGTACGTTGAAGACATGGATATGGAAACGGGGTCATAATGATCAAACACAAAGTCATGTTTTGTAATAAACGGTTTTTAGTGTTTATCTTGCTATTTTCCCCTCAGAAACATTGTGTTCGTCTTGTCTCCTCAGATTTTTGTTATTCTTTTAAAAACTGAGCACCGATGATCCGAATTAAATAATTAATTCTATATCACCTGTGCCATTTTCATTCTTTTTGTATTACTGAATATAGACTTCCATTGTAAGTGCGTTACTGTAGAAAAGTTTCTTTTTTTAGATTTTATAAACCGAAAGTGGAAATTATTTTCTGTGTAATCAACAGAACGTGACAAATGCTGTAAACAGAGTAATATTTGACCAGTTTCATTAATAATTGTGTGGATTAATGCTGTGCGGAAATGGATACTCATGAACTGTACTTATTTGCATGGCTATTCACTCAAAAAAATAGTTACGCGGACATGTATTTTGATTTTAGGTAAAATAATTTTATAATTTCACCTGTGTATTATCCTAAAACAAAACAAACAAAAACGAATTTTAATGTACAAAACAACCGGCATAGCAACAAGACAAATACTACAATAATATTACAGTAATATTAAGAGCAAAGTCATCTGAGGTAAGTTACACTACAGTTGATAACTAAGCGCCAAAATGTGTTTGTATTTAAAGGCAAGGCAAGTTTATTTATATAGAACATTTCATCCATGATGGTAATTCAAAGTGCTTTACATAAAAGGAAGTAAAATAATTATAAAACAATCACAACAATAAAAACAAGGAATTTAAAACTTAAAATTATTTAAAAATTCATTTAAAATGAATGAAAACCGTTAAGAATAGAAAATGATTATACTTAAAATACAGTGCAGTCAGTTCGGCCGTAGCACAGTGCTCATTCAATAAATGCACAGTTAAACATGTGTTTTGAGTCTAGCTTTAAATCTGGATATCGTTATAGCACATCTGATCTCTTCTGGAAGCTGGTTCCGCTCATTCAATAAATGCACAGTTAAACAGATGTGTTTTGAGTCTAGATTTAAATCTGGATATCATTATAGCACATCTGATCTCTTCTGGAAGCTGGTTCCAGCTGCGGGCGGCAAAATAGCTAAAAGCGGACTGTTTTGTGTGAACCCTTGGTATTTCTAACTGACTCGATCCTAATGACTGTGAATTTGGTGATTTGGTTCCTTCTCGTTATTTGACTTAGTTGGTGCATATACAGGCTAAATAAGAGCGGTGTCAGAATTGAGCCTTGTGGGACTCCGCATGTCATGGATGTCCACTTAGACTTATGCTCTCCTATACTCACATAATAACCTCTCCCTTCTAGGTATGACCTGAACCATTTGAGGACCATCCCAGAAAGCCTGACCCAGTTTTCCAGTCTCTCTAAAAGTGTTATGATCGACCGTGTCAAACGCAGCACTGAGATCTAGTAGTACCAGCACTGATATTTTGTCAGAATCAGAATTTAAGCGAATATCATTTATTATCTTTATGAGCGCCGTCTCTGTGCTGTGATGCGGTCAGAAACCAGATTGAAAATTGTCCAGGTATCCATTTGAGTTTAAGTAGTAGTTCAGCTGATTTAAAAACAACCTTATCAATAATCTTGCCTATAAAAGGAAGATTTGATATCGGGCGATAGTTGCTCAATATGGTGTTATCAAGATTGCTCTTTTTCAGGAGGGCCTTTACAACTGCAGTTTTCAGGGAGTTTGAAAAACGACTGCAAGGCTGCAGAGTGATAATACAGACTTGAATGTAGCACCGGCTTCAGCAAAGACCTTGAAAGGGACTTTGGTTTCAGTTCAGGGGACTGATTAACAGCATTGCTATTGATGGCAAATATTAGGAAATGGCTGAATCCTACTATTGACCAGTCAGAATCATCAAGAGCGCTGCGTAGTAAAATAAGGTAATGAATTTACGAATGTGGATTCAAGATGCTAAATGGAGCGTCGTGTACTTTCCCAAGATGACCAAAGTATCTTGAAGCATATGTGTACAGTTTTTAATTAGAATTAGTCAGTATGCTCACTTCTTGTAGTCCCTTTAACTTCCTCGGTGTAGGTGAACAAATGTTCTGCCTAAAATATGTGAAATGAGAATGTCTGACCATGTTTAACAGAGATTCCAGCACAATTTCTTTTTATTTGCGGTTGCAAACATGGAGATGCTTGAATACATAAACATTTAAACCTAAAACACTGATCAGTTTTAACATACAATACAGTTAATAAACCAAGAACATCTCAAAAATGTGACCTGACACACCCAATAAGAATCTGTGCAAGATTGTACAGAGAGGGATTGATAACATATGACCTAACTTCATAACATGGAAGAGCATGTCGCAGCATTTTCCAGAGAACCAAACAAAGCAGCCAAACATCTTACTATTTCACCCTCTTTCTGACCTTGAGTGGCTTTTAATGTTTAAAAATGAGTGTTTCACATTATTTATAGTCATTTGTCTTCCAGTCAGGACCGAATTATGGCCATTCTTTCTCACACAGCAATATTCAAATGCTTTTCAGACCCTCAAGGATAGAGTTCACAAGGGAAACATATAAAACGTGTTGACGACGCCTCCATAAACATGGAATTTCAACAACATCCAAAAGCCAAATTCCATAAAATTATCCGAACACACGGTGGGAACGTTGTGTTTAAGGTGTCCACATGTAATTTGCTGCATAAGCTGCATTAAATAAGGCATATTCTGGATCTCTGAGCATGAGGACACTGTTACAAACATTAACAAATTCATAAACCTGAATGCTACGTGAATCGTGAAAACATCTAAACAGCATGCTGGCGTTGTTCAAATGCACCAACTGATAAAAGTATCGACGTTTTGTGCAAATTCCCAGGATAAAATAAAGCTGGCGATATTTAAGGCGTTTAACAGCATTTCAAGATGAAACGTGTTGTCAGTTCTGAGGCTGGTAAAACATATTCCCTTTTGCTTAGTGGACAAAAACAAACAAAACGAAAACATATGGCTTGGAGTCACGCACAATGGTTGGAGTACATCAAAATATATTTATATAAAATCAAGTGTAAAGAAAACGATGCTGGCAGACAAGCGCACAATGATAGCGAACGCTGATTTTTTTCATTCCCAACCCGATTGGAGGATGCGGTCCACAGTAGATGTACATTGCGCATTTGTAGGATAAGACTACGTAACCATCAACAATCCAGGTTGTGGTTTAGTAGCCGGTCTTTGGTGGCTCCACGTAGGCGGGGTTGTAAGCCGGTTGAGTCGAGCTGTAGTCTGTTGGTGGGGGTGGGTGAGCGAAGCCGGGCTGAACTGGTGGTTGTATGGGGTACGCGGCCTGCCCGCCGTCATACGCAGCCTGGCTGTAGGGAACAGGATATCCTGGGCCTCCTGGAAACACATGCAGAATTACAGCTTCTCTACGAGTCAATGAAACCTCTATCCAACACTTGCCCTATTTTTCGATTTCAATGTAGAGCGAAACTTTCAGATGAAAACCATGCAATTTTTTTTTATTCTAGCAAGCAAATTGAACCCTAAATCAGTTAGACTTAGACTTGGTATTTTAATGCCACCATTCAAAAGTTTTGGGTTTTAAGAAATTAATACTTTTATTCAGCAAGGATCCATTAAATTTATCAAAAGTAACAGTAAAATCATTTATAATGTTACAAAAGATTTGTATTATTTCAAATAAATGCTGATCTTTTAAACTTTCTATTTATCAAAGAATCCCGACAAAAAAAATCTCAGTTTCACAAAAATATTAATTATTGATTATAATTATTGATAATTGATTAATTATTAATAGTATTGTTTTCAACATTAATATTAATAAGAAATGTTATTTAAAGCAGTAAATCATCATATTAGAATGATTTCTGAAGGATCATGTGACACTAAGGCTGAAAATTCAGCTTTGATCACAGGAATAAATTACATTTATTTAAAATACAATAAAACAGAAAACAGCTCTTTTAAATTGCAATAATATTTCACAATATTACTGTTTTTACTGTATTTTTGATTAAGTAAATGCAGCCTTGGCGAGCATAAGACACTTCTTTCAAACACAACAAAAAATCTTACCAACCCCAAACTTTAGTGTACAAAACTGCAACGAAATGGTTTAAAAAAAAATGTTTCCATTTCAACCAGCCATTGTAGGCAAATACTGTAGATTAAAAATGTTTAATGCAAGAACTAAAAGTAAAAAGTTTGTTAAAGGGCACCTATTATGCAAAATTCACTTTTACATGTTGTTTGAACATAAATGTGTGTTGGCAGTGTGTGTACACAACCACCCTATAATGATAAAAATCCATCCGCAACTTTTTTCTTAATCCCCATAAATCATAAGCAGTGTCTCCGAGCTTCCCGATCACAGAGAGAGCACACAGACTTTTCAGTGCTTCAGATCTTATCAGTGAGGGAAAGTGATGACAGATGTGGGAGATAATAATGCCACCAATTTAAAGGCAAAGTATGGTATAGTAACAGTTGATGCAAGATTTATGGACACACATTTTTATAAGAAAAATTTTATTTTTAAACAATTTAATGTTGTAGAATTAATGACAATTTGGGGCTTTTATAAATAAAATGAACATCACATTTTACCAGCCCCGCCCACGATTGTTGACAGACACTGCCGTATTAGCAGAGACCCCGCCCTGAGTGAGCCGCACACCATCTTTGGGGCTTTTATAAATAAAATGAACATCACATTTTACCAGCCCCGCCCACGATTGTTGACAGACACTGCCGTATTAGCAGAGACCCCGCCCTGAGTGAGCCGCACACCATCTACCATGTTTATCTTCAGCTAGAGCATTTAAAAGCAGCATTCATGTAAGAAATGTCGTCTAATTACAGCGATAGACGTTGTTCATTCCAGAGCAGTGCGTGATTTTCTGCTTTTATTTTATTGTTTGGGTCATATTAACAGCGTAGACAGCACTATAGGTACTGTATATTACGCTGCTGTCACTTAATACATAGATCTAAATTAGTGCTGGGCGGTATACCGGTTCATACCGAATACCGGTGTTTATTTTTGCTATATGAATTTTTAAAAATACCGCAATACCGGTGTATGTCGCTTAAACAACGTTCGGAACGCAACACTGTTTGAAAGGGTTCCCTTTTCACTGTTGCACTGTGGTGAGCGCACAGCTGTATGTGTTACCAAGCATGAAAGTTCCGAAACTGAAGCTGTAGAACTAATAGAATGTGATGACACAGAAGAACTCATCCACAATCCACATTGACCGCCATAAATATCCACCGCCCCCTGCCATCAGCTCCCGCGTCTCACACACACGAGCGCGACTTTAGCACTAGATTTAGCAACTTTCAGACCCTATTAGCGGCTTTTTTCCATAGAATATTCATACTGACAAACCTAGCGACTTTTTGGTTAGACTCATACCTCCCAGCACTAGATCTAATATAAAAATGTGATTTCTTTCCCAGCTGTTTACGTTCACAGACATAACCGACTGTGTTTTTGTAACTTGTGTGAAAGAGAACTTAGTTTAGTACTCACATGTGAGTGAAAGCCATGTTCTCTGTATGTGCTTCGGATGTGTGCGCTCAGAAAACCGTATATATCAGAAGTTTAAACTAATATGGTTTAAAACGCATGATTTCAGCATTTTTGGTTAGACTCATACCTCCCAGCACTAGATCTAATATAAAAATGTGATTTCTTTCCCAGCTGTTTACGTTCACAGACATAACCGACTGTGTTTTTGTAACTTGTGTGAAAGAGAACTTAGTTTAGTACTCACATGTGAGTGAAAGCCATGTTCTCTGTACGTGCTTCGGATGTGTGCGCTCAGAAAACCGTATATATCAGAAGTTTAAACTAATGTGTCTAAAACGCATGATTTCTGCGTGATTTACATGATAATCAAAGCCAAACAGATGTTTTTTGTCAGAGATCTGAGATACCAGCTGGAAAAGGGGGCAGGGAGCAGCAGCTCATTTGCATTTAAAGAGACATGCACTAAGGCTACGTTTACACGACAACGGTGTAGTCAAAAACGGAAAAGTTTTTCCCTTGCGTTTTTAAAAAGAGCAGCATCAACAGTACCATGTACTCCGCCATTGTTGTGTATGTTTGTTCGCGCTTGCCTTTAAAATCGACACATACTGCGCATGTTTACATACCTAACACGTACTATGCATGCGCATGACGTCACCGTTTTCAAAGATTCCCGTATTGGGTGTTTACACAGAAACGATAATGGTGCTATTATCAAAAACTTGCACTTTGAAACCCGTTTTCAGTCCCCAAAACGCCGTTGTCGTGTAAACAAGGTGCACTGTCACGTTTTCAGAGATTCCCGTATTGGGTGTTTACACAGAAACGATAATGGTGCTATTATCAAAAACTTGCACTTTGAAACCCGTTTTCAGTCCCCAAAACGCCGTTGTCGTGTAAACAAACAGTCAAAACGCATGAAGTTTCCCGTTTTTGGCTGAAAACGTTGTCGTGTAAATGGCCCCTAAAACAGCGCGTTTCTGCTTCCACTCAAAATAGGCATTGTGCAGTGCAGGGGGACGTGAGGAACAGGATTAAGAACCTCTGCTTTAGAACATCGATTTTGAAACTTGTGAGTCCATTAGAATTGTTAGAAGACAGAATCGCGATTCATATATGAATACATTTTTCCGTGCACCCCTAGTTTTGACGGCATGGCAGCAACTTCTCTAAAGCAGCGCAACATGGCCTGCCCCCTTTGTTGCGTGTTCCTGGGGACATGTTTATGTAAATGTCTGGGTTTGTGATGTCACAAACCTGGGAAGTAGCTTGTTGTAGTCCCTAAGAGCTGTTTTTGTAGGCATTAAACTGCCTTAATTTTAAAAGACGATATCAATCTTTGTATTGAACTTTCAGCACCGCAACTTTGCAGATATTGTTTATGCTCAAACAGCAACATTACACACTAACTAAAGTAAAAAAAAAGTGAAATCACAATCAACCACCCCTTTAATAAATCAAAAGTGCCACAAGCAACATTTTTCAGTGACAACGCAAAATGAATCACTGTGAATTGATTCACTGAAACATTCTGAATTCAAAGTAGGGCTGCACGATAAATCGCATGCGATATTTAACGCGCATCTTGTCAGAAATACGGGTCTGTAATCAGCAGTAAATCTCCATCACCTGCGGGCTTTCACTGCGCATTAAATATTGCATGTGATTTATCGTGCAGCCCTAATTCAAAGAATCGAATCAACTGTCTTAACAAGTATCATACTCATGATTCACAAGTCATGAGACATGAGACTAAACTACAAAATGACACATTATTGCCAAATAAAAACTTGCAACATTCACAGCATTTACAGCAAAATCATCATTAATTTTTGTATATATTACCCAGCTGACTGAACTTTCTGTTGTGCAAGGTCGTATTATCTTACTGGTCTCCCGATATGGGGGTGGTGGTCCCGCTGCATATGGCTGGCCCTGATATGGTCCCGTCGGCATGGGTTGTCCTCCATAAGCTGGTGTGCCGCCGTACCCGGCCTGAGACGGCATGGGCTGGTATGGCGGGTACTGACCTCCCTGAACAACAGGCTGCTGAGGGTACTGTGTGCTTACGACTGTAGTGGTCGTTGCTCCCATAACAGCTGTAGAAACAATCAAAGGCAAACGAACAAACAAACATGAATAATGAGTTGAGGTATTCACAGTCAATGCATAACATACATGCATATTATATAAAAGACACTGCTGATGTTTTAAAGGGGTCATATGATGCAATTTCACGTTTTCCTTTCTCTTTGGAGTGTTACAAGCTCTTGGTGCATAAAGAAGAAGATCTGTAATGTTGTAAAGACTAAACTACTGGTTTCAGGAACGCAGTAGGGTTGATGCAGCCATGTCAGGGAGACACAGACACTGTGTGTTTCAGTGCAAAAGCACTTTATTTGGCCTTCCAGAAGTAGATGCAATTAGGAATCATTAAGATTTATTTACAACAGAACAGCACAACCCAGATGTTCGAATTTGTGCAACGCATTTTATCACACACACACAAACGTTTTTTTTTTTTTTTAACCGAATAAAGAAGGGCAGCCAGATAATGTCTGCAACCACAATCACAGTTGTAGTTCCTTTTTGTCGCGGTTAAATGGTGAAATTTGAAATGCACTAGACTTCAACATCCATTTGTGATTTAATTATTAGAACTGGCTATATATAGAAGTGGATCAAAAAAGTTAATCAAAGTTGTCCTAAGACAAGAACACATTTTGAAAATAAAACCAATCCACCCGGTGAAGAAATGCTGTTCTGCAACCTCACATACAACCAACAACATATTTCCAGCCAGGGTTACTATAGTTAACTACAATGTTAAACAAACTAAAATACTTACCAATTATGAAAATAAAATAAAAACTTTGTTTTTATTTCAAAACATTTATTTTCAAAAATCTCATTTTTATTTAGTTTAACTTGATGTACTAAAATAACTAAAACTTAAATAAAAATGAATTAAAAACAATATTTTACAATTTTTTTTTTTTTAATCTAATACAAATGACAAACACTTTAAAATCAAAATGAAGAAAAAAAGTATAAAAATAAAAACTAATTCAAAATCTCAATGATCCAAAAATAACACTGCTTAAAAAATAAAACAAACAGGCTGACAATTTTGGCAGGTCAGTGAATTTAACAGTGAGTCTTTCATATGATGAACACACTTTTAAGAACTTCTTAAAGGGGTAGTGCACTCAAAAATGAATATTCTGTATTTTAGGTGCACTGTCACTTTAAGAAGGGTACTACATTGCTAGTTGCCAGAGTGAGAAGCCAAAACACTTCTTCCCCCTACGTAACTAAATGTTTAAAACAGACATTCTGAGGGTGAGATGCCAGCCGTCATGTAAGCATCTTGTGACACACAATAATTAACAGTGGCTGTTGGCACCGTAGGCCTCTTCCTGTAGCACATGTGCGCTTCCTCCCGTTTGTGGTTGCTGTGGACACAGTGAGTCAGACTGGGTGGGGAATCCCAGAATGCTCCAGCATTCAGTTTTTCCACTCTCAAAAGACACATTCCAGCATTTGTAGCATAGGCTACAAGCTCAGAGAAAGTGTAAACTTGTGGATTTTTTTTTTTTTTTAAACATTTCTGCCCTATTGTATACATGAAAACACACCTAGGTCACATTTTACAACAAAATTAAAAGAAATAAAATTAAGAAATTACTACATTTTGCATAAGTACATTTTCATTCTAATTTTTTTAAAATACATCCTTTTGACTTTTTTGTTTTTATAGTATACATGACTAATATAACAGACAATATTAGAGTTTTTTCTGTATTTTACATGGAAATAATGTCACAATTAACATGTTAGTGATGTATTTGGTAAGATTCAGTTTGAAAAACTGTCAAATATTTTTCATTGGCTTCACATTTAAACATGGAATATGACCGCCGTCCAATTATATCATGTCTCAAATTGAAAACATGAACAAGAATGGATACAATCTGCAATTGTAGACACTTACGTCTTGGTGTTCGGCACATTTTGTAGAGGCAGCAACAGGGGCAGACGCAGCAGATGATGAACATAATGATGAAGACCACAATCCCCGCTATGGTCACGCCGACAACGACAGACTTATGCTCATTGCTTTAGGCCAGATTATGAAAAAGACACATTAGAAACACACTTTATTGGTTCATATATGACCTAATCACAATCATATCAAATTTGCAGATGGATCTCCCTGAAAAATGTACATAATACTCTTTGGCACTATCAAAACATCCCGGCCATCGCAGCACTGGGACATTGACTCAACCAATGGCATCACAATCTATTTGTCCAGTCAAACAAAAATGGGGATTGTGTTTAGGAAGTCATTATTTTCAAAACCTAGTTTGGAGATGCTAGCGACACAGAAAGAGTAAGCAGCAGCTGGTGCACTCTTGTCAGTATGAAACTAGGAAATACATTTTTCTATCATGAGAGAAGTAAAACTGCTCACAAAAAACAGTCGTCTTGGTCATCCTCGGATAACGTCTTCATTGGATTGGAGCAGCAGTATCTGTTATCACACGTCCCACAACAGAATTGTAAAAACCCGCAGTCAACGGAGGGCTTCAGCACACCAGTGCTGGTAATGTAGCTTTTGCAGTCATTGTCGGCTAAACAGAAGCAAAAAGACAAGAAATAAATGACATTTTGGCCAAAAATATATTATAGGGGTTGTTAAACCACAAATTAAAATCTTGGTATCTTATTCTGTCAGGTCACCTAAACCCAAGTAGTTGGAATATGACTTGGAATATAGTCATTTAGATTATTTGAATGGTACTTTTATGGCTTTTTAGAGTTTGATAGTGTAAATAACTATCTGCTTTTCTTGTATGTAAATGAGCAGCACAGACTTTCTGGCAAACGTCTTCTTTTGTGTTTCACGCAAGAAAATAATAAGCATTGGAACAACATAACATTTATTAAGTAATTCCCGTGAGCTGTATTGCATCACTTGTTGTGAGCTGATTTTAGACCCTTTATGGTATGGGGAAATACATCACATTTCAGATGTTTTCAAATATACAGAAACTTCCTAAGACTTCATAATGATCAAACATTTCATATAGCCTCATGCAAAATTTGCATTGGATACTTAAACAGATTACAAACAATATCTGTATATTCACTACACTGGAAAAACTTGGTGTAGAAAAAAAAGTTAAATAAATAATTACAAACAAGCATACTGAATTACGTGTGAAATTTGTAAGTAGAAAGGCTGAAAAAAAAACATCACAAATGACACATAGAAAAGTCATGCTTTAGCACATAGCAAAAATACACAGAATACGTGCTAAAAACACGCACGTTTTGCCGTGCCAGCGCATTTCATGGCGTTTGTTTGTCAGGGCAGATCCAGCTGTATACTTAGCAGACATCGGTTTACCCGGACAAACCGTCAATAAGAACATGTTTGAACGCTAAGAGGCCGTTTCTTTAGGTATTTTAGACACTTACCGAATGTCGCCGTGAATAAAACCGCAGACAGGAGCAGAAGAACCGGGACGGTGGACGCCATAGCTCAGCTCTTTCACTTCAATAGCTTGTTCCTTGCGGATGTCGTAATTTGAGAAGACGCCTACAGCTCTCACGAGCCCTGCTTTAGGTAAAGGAAGGGAAAAAGCCCGGTTCTGCTTAATTTACATGTTTAACTGTTAACCACGAGACTGCTAAGCCTGTGACGTCTAAAAGGTAAACACGGGATAAAAGATGAATGTTTTCGAGTGTAAAATTATGAAACAACACGACACACAATAGACGACGTTGCACTCACAACAATGGGCATCAGTGGCTGAATAACGGACCGAAATTCTGTGGATCTCACAATCCATAAATGCCCCTCCCATATTGGAGCCTTTGTGGATAAAACGAAAACGAAAGTCTAATAATGCATTTTAAAACTAGGTCTGGCCATAAGCTGGTTTTGGAGACATGGTAGCTGGTTAACCAGCTAGAAACCAGCTACTCCAAAACAGCTACACTCTTAAAAATAAAGGTGCTTCACGATGCCATAGAAGAACCTTTTGGTCTAAATGGTTCCATAAAGAACCTTTAACATCTGAAGAACCTTTCAGTTTCACAAAAGGTTCTTTGTGGCGAAAGAAGGTTCTTCAGATTATAAAAAGGTAAGAAAGAAATGGTTCTTTAAAGAACCTTTGACTGAATGGTTCTTTGTGGAACCAAAAATGGTTCTTCTATGGCATCGCTTGAAGAACCTTTTGAAGCACCTTTATTTTTAAGAGTGTACTTGGGGCCTGTTTATTTTTGTTTCTTTACTTCACCGTCTATTTTCTTTATTGCAAATTTCAGAAGTAAAAGTACACACTGTTTGTATGCCAAACTTTAAGACTTTAATGATTTTAGTGATGAATTTCATGTGAAACCACCAGGAATAGCCCACTTCAGTCTCTAGTACACTTAAAGTCGGCATGAAATGAAAATTCACCCTATTAATTCTCAATTGTACGTTATTGTGAATGATTCATTGATGTATATTTACGTTTTCACTTTTTTACCTTGCAATTTTGAATTAAAATCTAATAACTGTATCTTCTAATCTGTCTATCAGATGCATACTTCAGAATCTTACCAGAAGTAGGTCAGGTACTTTGTAGATACTGTGAATTTGGACATACTAGTCTGTTCACATACTGTTTTTGGCCTATACTATATAGTAGGAAAGTATGCAATTTTGGATGCAGCCAATCACATTCAGATCTGCCTCCATCCAATCAACTACCAACTTTAAGCCTTTGGCTTAAAGGGGTCATATGACGTTGCTAAAAAAGAACATTATTTTGTGTATTTGGTGTAATAAAATGTGTTTATGCGGTTTAAGGTTAAAAAAACACATTATTTTCCACATACTGTACATTATTGTTTCTCCTCTATGCCCCGCCTTTCTGAAACGCGTCGATTTTTACAAAGCTCATCGGTCTGAAAAGCGAGGTGTGCTGTGATTGGCCAGCTATCCAGTGTGTTGTGATTGACCGAATACCTCAAGCATGTGACGGAAATGTTACACCCCTACCATATTGTGATGCCGTGTCCCGGTGTGACGAAACAAAACCAGTAAAACACATTACAAACAAGGCATTCGTTGCATCCAGTGGGGACATAATTACGGATTATAAT
>NW_015544162.1:27657-35200 GCF_001515605.1 Sinocyclocheilus anshuiensis
ATTATTTGTCAGAACACCGGCATTGTAGGCTACTCTCACAGGAAACAGGCCTCGTCCTCTATAAAATGCGCTGCACACTGAATCTGAATATTTGGGTTGAACTGTTCTGGAACAGTGTTGTAAATACAACTTAACCACTGATTTCTAGTCGTGTCCTCTTTTGGAAGGCCAAACAAAGTAGTTTCGCTTTCATAACGAAACACACAGCGTCTCCACAACATGGTGGCGGCGGGAACAATACTACAGCGAGAATAAAAGTTGCGCCTTCTTTCTTTACGTGTACATTTGGGCGGTGTTATGCAAATCTTCCAACACAGTGATGTAGACATGTGAGGGCGTGTTAGAAAGAGCCGTTTTAGGAGAGTGTGGACGAGTCTTAACTTTTATAAAGAATATCTCTTTGGGTTTGAGACTTTAGTCTTTGCAACTTCAGGGATCTTATCTATGCACAATCAGCTTGTAACACTCCAAAGACAAAGGAAAACTTGAAATCGCATCATATGACCCCTTTAATTCTTAAAGTCATTTGCAGTTAATATGCATCTTTTCTTCTCAACAATTATTTGCAAGTAACCCTATGACCCAAGGAGCATTTCATTGTCCGATCATGCCTTCATTTGGACATTTCTGTAATGTTGCATCCTTCTTGTGGGCATTTCCTAATTTTGGACTTTTCAGTGCCTATTAAATCTTTTTTCCCATTTTTCCAAAGGTTCATAAATGAATCGTTCTTTCGATCTAATTCATTTCAATGAACGTGTTCACATATGCTCATCTGAGATGTGAAAGTAGACGAGAGTAGGGGAGGAGTGAAAGTTCAGTCAAGAAAGACAGTTCTCACTTTTCATAGTGAATCAGCCACCATACGAGACATTGTGTCATTCACGCTCATGTGCTTTGTTACTAATAAAATGGAAGTTATTTACATTCTGTTGCTTTTATATGAAAATAAATATGAGAGACAAGACACCCAATGTTCCGTTTATTTAAATTTTCTGGCTGATGTTTGGAGAAGTCTGGCATACGTCACCAGAGGGATGTCATTTTCACTGGAAGGTCCCATTATGGTATTTTCATTCAAAATTACAAGAAAAAAAAAATGAAACATTTTGTATTTATAGATGAATTGGTCACAATAAGATTGAGTACATTTTCAATGTATGCTGACTTTAATTCTGTTTGAGGATAAGGAATAGCATTATTTCAGAGTTGAAATATATCATTTAAAGGTGAATGAGGTAAGCAGTTTTTGAAATGTCAGGATTTCCCCTTTCTGGTAGATATGAGTTGGTTTTGGATGCCTAAAATAACTGCCCAGAGGCGTCGCAAATATGCCATAGTGAACAGAGGGTGTTTCCGGTGTAAGTTAAATGAATTAGATATTTCATATAATTTGGTTGTAAATTGTAAACTGCTACACATTTTATTGCTGCAGAGATTAGTGTATTCTGTAAAACATTTGCACACTTAATCACTTAGTTGCCACAATTATCCCAATTGTCATTTGTTAATTAGGGACTGATGAACAGACTTTTAAGGGAATGCAAATGATTAAAAATCAAAATGTGTAAATTAAGCTTTGTATGAACTAGTGCTTTAACAACAACTGTACTTGTGTCCCATCAGGAAATCAGAAATTCTACACACAATTGCAGTTTTGACGCTTCATCGAACACTTGAGCCAAATACAGGAAGTATGTCATGTAACACAAGTGCTCAAGAGGAAAGACTGCAAGTATGGGTTTTCAGACAGGCATTTTAATGGCAGAGAAGCAAAGCAACTAACCCTTGTAGGTCAGTATGGTCACATAACAGTGACAACATGATGAATATGTCTGTATTACATTTATATTTTTTATTTATTTATTTTATTAGGCTATATTATACTTTGAACGGTTGCAAAGTAATTTCTTACTTATTAAAAGTACCTCCTCAGATATGATTTTGTATCAAGTATGGCTGAGCCAGTTAGAGTAGCACAACGGGTTTGCTTGGTGCATCTGACAGATGGGTGCAAATTTAAAACACGTTATTTCATGACAAAATATATAAAGCATTGTTGAAAAGGTATCAAATGAACAAACAATTAATATTTTTTAATATTATATTTAGTAATGTTTCAGTGTGAATAGAAAATCGTAAAAACGCTTTAGATCTGCATAAACGTCTCCACAACGATGTTTATGTCTAGTGTTTTGGACCTTCCCTTACGAAAATTTACCATGGTTTTACTACAGATAAAAACAAAAAAGCCATGGGTACAGTAGTTAAACCACTGTAACCACAAATTAACCATGGTTTTGTTACACCATATTTTAACTATTGTATTTGTAGCATAACTGTGGTTATACAAATGGCAGTCAATATGCAAAAAAAACAACAAACAAAAAAAACATAGTTACTACACTTTTACTATAAAACTATAAAGTGATTAATTTTCATAAGGGTTGGAGTTTACCAATACTATGGTAAATGAATATGGTATTCATTTTGTACTAAGGTTTATCAAATTATGATTATTAAAAAGAGTAAATTATGATTTCTGGGAACATATTTAAAGCATACTTAGCATCATATCCAAAACAATAAAAAGAATCTCTCTCTACTAATCTATGAAAAAAAGAGTAAAAAGCCTGTACACAAAATGTTAAAATATTGAAATACATAAATAAAAAGACTAAACACTAAAGAACGTTTCTTTTTTATTTCACCAGTAGGGGGCGCCATATACATTCAAGTGCTGCAAGTGCACCAAACATTGCATAAAAGACTGTCCAAACTCTTCAGAAGGCTTGGACGACTTTGTTGAGCTTGAGTCATCCTTTTTAAAATATATTTTTTCACATCTTTTAAACATAAAAACATATAAAACAACAGTTAAACATTTACAAAATGTGTAGCCATTAAACAAATAGGCTGCGTCTCAAAAAACAATGTCACCTGACACAATATAATACAATCTGAAAAGGAACCGCAAATGACAGTGGTTTCCCCTAATGCTTTAACAAAGGTTGCATGATCAAAAATGTAACCCTTTTTCCTACCTTGACAGCCATTTTGTGCTTAAAATCTTGCATGTGCATTTAAACTTGTTGCTACAGAAAGTCAGTGGGACTCATGACATAATTGTGGAAATTTTGTGACAGTCATTGTTATTCAAATGCGGTTGCATTTTAGACCCTCAAAGGAAAAAAATCTAAAAATGGGAAAATTGTCGACACTTTCTTTAAACAGAATCACCATCACTGCCATTTGAAATGTAAAAACCAATACGTTTGTATTTCTGTGTAATGAAAATGTAACAGAATTACATAAACTGAAACGAAAGAACATTAACTAACAAAAATCAAATAAAAATGATGAGTTATATTTTAGATTTTAGTCTGTTTAGTATATTAAATTGTATATTGTGTAACAGTACAGTTCAGTACTAAAATAATACTAGAGTAATCAATACTGAAAGTAGAAAAAACGAATAAAAAATTAAAACTGCATTAAAACGCAGTTTTACTAGCTTTATTTACAATTCCTAAAATAATTTTTCCAGTTTGCCACAGAGTGAAAACTAAACTGAAAGAAATTAAAAGTAATAACACAACATAACTCAAATTTAAAGGTGCAATGTGTAATATTTACATCGATCTATTGACAGAAATGCAATATAATATACATAACTATGTTTTCAGAGGTGTATAAAGACCTTACTTAATGAACCGTTATGTTTTTATTACCTTAGATTGAGCAATTTATATCTACATACACCGCGGGTCCCCTTACATGGAAGTCGCCACCATGTTTCTACAGTAGCCCTAAACGGACAAACTGCTCTACAGAGCGCGTTTCGTCACTTTGTTGTTCTTGCGAATAAAACACTGACACAATGATGAACAAGTACATTAATATTCGCAATAATATCGATTTATTAAATAATTAAGTAAATATAATTCCTTAATTTACCTTTGTAAAGAAATCTCATTGCTCTCTGCTGTCTTTACCGACGACATCTTAGTCCTGTATCAGCCACAGTAGCTTCTCTAAAGGGAGGGGTGAGCGGGGGACTGAGCCATTGGTTGCAATTCGCAATCTCACCGCTAGATGCCGCTAAAATTTACACACTACACCTTTAAAAAAAAAAAACTGTAATAACCCTGACTATAACACATCCACTAGTCTTTTATAATCCACATTAAATTGGGCACATTCTTACTGCCTCGCGAAAGTGCGTCAACCTCCACAATCCAGCAATGTCTGATGTGACAGACGGTTGCAGTTTAGTAACCGATGTTTGGTGGCTGCACGTAGGCGGGGTTGTAGGCCAGCTGATTCGATGTCTCTGAAGGCATATAAGCGACACCCGGCTGGGCAGGCGGCTGCATGGGGTACATGGCCTGGCCTCCGTCATATGCACTCTGACTAGTGGGATATCCAGGACTCACTGGAAACGGAAAAAAATAGTTACTTTCACAGAAAAGACTACTACATGGTTTCAGTCTGTCGAGTACTAGGTGTTCTTACAGGCCACTTGACATGAGGGTGGGGGTCCTGGTGCATATGGCTGTCCCTGATATGGTCCCGTCTGCATTGGCTGACCGTAACCCGGATGAGTCGGCATTGGTTGGTATTGTGGGCACTGGGCCCCCTGCATTACAGGCTGCTGCTGAATGAAATGTGTATTTGTGACTGTAGTTACATGCGCTCCTGCCACAGCTGAGGGGGAAAAAAACAAGACAGAAATCAATGTATAATTCAATTTTACCAGCCCCTAAATAATGTATAATCCCCATAATGGAACAGTTCACCCCAAAAATGAAAATGTGCTGAATATTTGTTCACCATCGGGCTGTCCAAAATGTAGCTGAATTAGTTTCTTCATCAGAACAGATTTGGAGAAATGTAGCATTACATCACTTGCTCGCCAATGGATCATCTGCAGTGAATGGGTGCCGTCAGAAAGAGAGTTTAAACAGCTGATAAAAACATCACAATAATTCACAAGTAATCCACACACCACTCCAGTCCCTCAATTAACATCTAGTGAAGCAAAAATCAGTATGTTATTAAGGACCGAATCCATCAAGACGTTTTTAACAACAATATAACAACATATTTCTTTAGAACTCTTTTCGCTCGTAACCGGTGCTTGATCTGTGCAGATTTTGAAGTTGCACTTTATTTTAGAGTACATGTACTTAGAGTGTACTTAAAGTGTACCTACCTAAGAAAGTCCTGGTAGCATAAGGTAACTACATGGGGTAGCGTTAGGTTCAGGGTTAGTACCTGGTTATTACCTAGTTATTGTAATTACTACAATAAGTACACAGTATGTACATGAGTAACAGGACTGTAAAATAAAGTGCTACCCATTTTTCTCCTGATTCAGACAAGACCTTTTTTTTTTTTTTTTCTTGGAGAAAGAAACAGTGCTAGATCTGTGCATATTTCTCTCCTGATTCAGACAAGACTACTTTTTTTTTTTTTTACTGGAGAAAGCAATATTATGGTTATTTTGACCAAAAGTGACGGTTTGAAGTTAAAAATGCCTTGATGGATTTGTTGTTTTACAAACACAGCTTTTTTTTTGTTTTTTTTTACAAACACTGCTTTTTTCACAAGACGTTAATTGATCAATTAGAGTGGTGTGGATTACTTGTGGATTATTGTGATGTTTTTATCAGCTGTTTGGACTCTCATTCCGACGGCACCCATTCACTGCAGAGGATCCATTGGTGAGCAAGTGATGTAATGCTACATTTGATCAAATCTGTTCCCATGAAGAAACAAACTCATCTACATTTTGGATGGCCTGAGACTGAGTACATTTTCAGTTTTTTGCAAACTAAAACACTTATGTCTGGATTTCCTGCACATTTTATAGATGCAGCAACAGGGGCAGAAGCAGCAGATGATGAACACAATAATGTGGAACACAACCCCCACTACTATCAAGTAAGTGTTTCACTGTTTCTGCTGTTAGACAGATAAACACATGAAGCAACAAGCATTAGAAACACTCTTTAGCATCTAGTATATATACAATCTTATTTATATATTAAAATGTTATTAATTACCACTTCATTTATTCAGATATGTTTATTAATTTAATGAAAACACACTGGTTACTGCACTGGTTAATTTGCTTTGTGCTTGGATTGTTAAAAATATACAACATCAAATCACGATTCAAAGGGGAAAAGGTAAGCGTCAAGAATCCGTGTATCATTCGATCATTCGTTTTTTGATTTAATATTGAAAGTAGAAAAATGAGAAAACGGCTCCTTTTTTGTCAAGCCCTGCTTAAATAACAAAGTGACAGTTAAAAGAGTAACACGCACCAATCTGGAGGATGCATTTTGCAGACTGTAGGAAATGGTGGGTTGGTGCAAGAAAAGTGAAAGACAGAACCTCAACTAACAAATGTTAGAAAAGATAGGGTTTCAAGTTTGAGTGAAAGATAATCATGACGTGTATAAAAAGATCTAACGGACCATTTTATTAAGAAAGAAATTACATAAAATTCCTTACATAGCGCAGAGGCTTTGAACAGACGCGGTTAACTTCAAATGTTCACTGGGGCAGCAGAATCTGTTATCACAGTTTCCACAGCAGTACTGAAAAAAGCACTTAAACCCAGGCCTGTACTCGTTATAGATGGTGTAGTAGCTCTCACAGTCCTCACCAAAACCTGAAACAACAGTAGAAATACAACACATAAAAGACCATCCGATGATTCAAGAGAACGGACTTTATAACATTTCCATCGTGATTTTTTTTTCTCAAGTGCTGAATAAATTATTTTCAGCCATCGGTAAACTGCCCAAAACTAAGTTTAAAGCGTTTCTTTAGATTTTTGTAACAGGTTGCCTAACTTACCGGCTTTTACCGTAAATAAACCTGCAGACAGGAGCAGAAGAACCGCTAAGGTAGACGCCATCGCGCAGCTCTTCCTCTTTATCTACCTCACCTTCTCTTGATGCCTACACTATTACCAAATCTGAAGAACCAACCACACTTTTTTTCCTGTTTTTGGTCATCAATCGTATGCAAACACTGGGGAGAAACGAAAGCGAAAGGGGAAAAAATACACAAACGTTGAAGTCAAACTTGTTGAATGTGTAGATCTAAAGTTTAATCAATAGAATCAGAATTTGTTCGTGATTTGTTAAAAAAAATTTTTAAGAACAAAAGGATCAGATTTGTAATGTTTTTTTTTATTTTTTTATATTCTCTTATGCTTATGTATTTGATCAAAAATACAGAACAAAACAGTAGTATTGTGAAATATTATTGAAATTTCTAATATTGGTTACCTATTTTATTGTACTTTCAAATGTAATTTATTTCTGTGAAGCAACACTGAATTTTCAGCATCATTACTCCAGTCTTCAGTGTCACATGATCCTTCAGAAATCATTGTAATATGCTGATTTATTATCAGTGTTGAAACAGTTGTGCTGCTTTATTTATTTAATTATTATTCACAGGAATACATTTTATTTCAATATTTAAAGTATATTAAAATAGAAAACTGTTATTTTAAATTGCA
>NW_015544162.1:35210-48878 GCF_001515605.1 Sinocyclocheilus anshuiensis
TCTAAATAATTTTCCTCATATAAAAAAAAACCTTTTATGCAATGCAAAGGTTCCATATATGTCAAACGTTCTTCGTGGAACCATTAATACGAATGAAGAACATTTATTTATAAGAGTATATGTCCAAAATGTACAATAAAAACTGTCTCTTTCCTCTAAGACGGTGCAAGATTGTTTTCACACATAGAGAACAGTTTAAGATTTCTGCTATTTATTCACCATAAGTCTGAAGTCGGCCCAGTGACTGGTTGATTTGCTTGATGGAATAATTTTCAAAAACCACAATAAAAGTGTACAAAGGATTGTTTTCACACGTAGAGATCATACATTAACTTATGACAATTAAACATTTTAGTTTAAGATGCCATTTATTGACCATTAAACAAAAGGCCATATTAGGTTAAAGGGGTCATATGATGCTGCTAAAAAGAACATTATTTTGTGTATTTGGTGTAATGAAATGTGTTTATGCGGTTTAAGTTTCAAAAAACATTATTTTCCACATACTGTACATTATTATTTCTCCACTATGCCCCGCCTTTCTGAAACGCATCGATTTTTACAAAGTTTATCGGTCTGAAAAGCGAGGTGTGCTCTGATTGGCCAGCTATCCAGAGCGTTGTGATTGGCCGAATACCTTGCGTGAACATTTGGGCAGCGTTATGCAAATCTTCCCACATCGTGACGTAGACATGTGGGGGCGTGTTAGAACGAGCCGTTTTAGGTAGGCGTGGTTGACTTAAATTTTATAAAGAATATCTCTTTGGATTTGAGACTTTAGTCTTTGCAACTTTACAGATCTTCTTTATGCACCAAGAGCTTGTAACACTCCAAAGAGAAAGGAAAAATTGAAATCGCATCATATGACCCCTTTAAAATAGGTAAAAATGAAGAGAAACAAACAAACAGTGGGTAACTGGAGTAAATAATAAACAAGTTCACAAAGCAAGTATTAACTTAGAAATGGCAAATGCACATGAATGACAGTAATACTTTTACTCTCAACACAGTCTTATCAGAGTCTGTAGTAGTTGCACAATTCACAAAGGCAAAGCAGCGTGAAAACGAACAATTCTCTGCGATCCAGCATTGATAGCTGGCCATTTTGGGGGCGTGGCTAACTGGTCTTTGCTGATTCCACATAAGCAGGGTTGTATGGCGCTTGAGGTGAGGTGTAGTCTGTGGGAAGCACTGGTTGAACCGGTGGTTGTAGAGGGTACATGATCTGACCACCGTCATATGCAGCCTGGCTGAAGGGAACAGGAAACAGACCTGCTGGAAAACAAAAACCAGCAAATAAAAATTTGGCTGTTTGGTAATTAAAGATAGGATTGATCTTTTTTTTCCCCTTAATTTTTCAAATGTAAAGTTTCTTGTTTTCAGTTGTCTGCGTCAATCGCGCATTGCGAAATCATTCTCCTCGCCCACTGTCGCCACAATCCTGTTCTCAAAAACTCACACTATAGTTACGCAAGAGTTTATTCTTGGCATGTAAACAAATAGTTCTGCAGCTGTTTTCGCACAAAACAGAAAAAGAAGTAGTTTAGCTGTTTTTGATCTTCCACAGTCTTTGTCGGAGCAGGAGCACACACACTTGAAGGCGGGTCTTAATAATTACAAGTATAGCAAATTTGTTGAACTTTTTGTTCAACTTTTTGACGTCACACAGACAGGCCCCTCCCACGATTGTTTGATTGACAGTAGCGTTTCAGCACAGACTGGACTGGTGTCTTACCTTAGACCTGCCCTGAGTGAGAGCTGTCATCAGTCCGCCATTGTGAATGTCTCCTAAGAATGTCTCCTAAGCGATTGAGGTGTTCTGTTGTTGGATGTAATAATGAACATAGCAGTCGTCATTTACTCCCGACATCTGAGCCGCTGAAGACGCAGTGAATTACATTTGTTTCTGAAGGGAATGCACCCCCGATCTACATAAATGTGTTTATGTTCACGCGAATCATTCGTGGTCCAGCTTCACCTACAGAAGAAGTGAGTGTTTTTTAATGAATCTTTGCAAACCGCCTTTCCTAATAATGTGCTAATTAGCAAGTTTCACGATGAATGCGGCTAAAGTAAACAATCCCTCAGAGAGCAGCTCGGAAGAGAGGGGTGGGGTCAGCAGAGCTCATTGACATTTAAAGCAAAATGCTACAAAACGGCTTGATCTGAAAAGAGCTGTTTTTGACAGGGTAAAAAAGGTGTTTTTTACACTACCATTGAAAAATTTTAACCAAACTATGTTATAGACTTTTCATTAAGACCCTAAAAATCATATCAACTTGAGGAAAATGGGCATCCAATGACCCCTTTAAAACAATAAAAGTTCAACATTTGTTCTTGTAAAATGCGCAAGACTTTATTCTTCCCAAAACCATTAAAATAGGCAGATATAAAAGCAGATAAATTAATAGCCCCCACATTATTTTACCTATCGTTTAATACAAAAATAAAATAAACAAAACTCAGTGCCTGTATGTTTAATGTTGTAAAGCTTTCAGGTAGATGTTTGCGGATCTTACCAGCCTCCTGATATGTGGGTGGTGGTCCCGGTACATACATTTGCTGACATGGTCCAGTCAGAATGGGATGCCCTCCATAAGCTGGCTGTAGGTTATTAGCCACAGGCTGGTTATGTGAGTATTGTGGGTGATGTGTAGTCGTGACTGTAGTTCTTGACTGCACATCTTCTACAAAAGATGATTTGAAAGCATTAAGTATGTACAAAACCCACATGCAGCTCTTTGTACACACATATTGACACTTACGCTGCGCATGTCTCAAGAATCTTTTCACCAGGCAGAACCAGATGAGGCACACAGAAAGGGCTACTGCGAAAAACGCTATCATGGGCACAATGGATGGGCCTTCCATGATGGGGAGAATGACTTGAATATTTTAAGGGTTTGTTTCTGGACAGACTAGGGGAAATCAACATTAAGAAACATTCAAAATTGCGCATTTCAGCTTTTGAATAACTTCAGTCTTCTTATAACAAGCTAAGCATTGGACCAATTTGCACTCCTGGAAGTGTTGTTTTACCAGAATCTATTTGACGTCTGCGAGACGTATTTATTAGTGTTTGCTCATCTGCAATATATCAAATAGACGTTTAGAAAATGTCTTTAAGATGTTTATGATTTAGAATGTATGTAAAACTGACTTCTTATGACATTTTTTAGATGTTTGTACATAGCAGATGCTTTCCAGATTAAGTGATCTTTTACAGACATCTTGCAGATGTAGGCCTACGTGTGCTATCGTCAATCAGTTCTTACAAAGAATATACATAATTTTCATTTAGCCTACATTTAACAGTACTACAAGTCTTGATTCTGACATTTGAGACAGTTCTTGAGTCGGATTTATGAACAAAATCATTCAGATCAATTTTGTCAGCTAGTTCGGCTGATTCATTGATAAGATCTGACTGGAAAGATACATTTGAGATACAAGATACAAGGAATAGAACATAGCTGAGGAGTAGATGTTAAAGTTCACACTCCGTGTCTTTATAATTTGTAAGTATTTGCATGAAATCCTTAAGGGTTTTAGGAATTAAAACAGCCATTATACACGCACAATACTTGGAGCTTTGAAAACATCTAAAACACATTAGCAGGATAACACATTACCAGTACCTTTTTCCATTATCTAAAGATTTTTCTTAGTGTTTGATTAAACAAACCATTAGACACTTACCTACTGTCACCACAAATAAAACTGCAGAAGAACCGTATTGTTGTAGGCACAGCGCTGCTCATCCCCCTCAATACCTCGTTTCGTAATGATGGTGTATTTCCAGAGACTGCAGGACCAATTAAACCATGTTTTTCTTGCCGTTGTAACTCAAACAATCCTGATAAGTTGCTATAGTGCACCTCCCATGCAAGAAACATTCAACAAAACCAAAACCCACCAGTGTAACATGTGAAGCATATTGATTTTAAATACACAATTCTATAAATGCAAACAGACAGAACATGCCTGAGACAAAACCCACTTCTGTAAACTTGATACAAACAATTTCTTCAACTCTGAACTCTGATAGTCAGCTTGACTCTTGCTTAGTTTGATTGGCATGAAATGAATCGATAGTCACATTCACAACTTAACAAATTTACAATCTCAAAATATCTGTACCAATCTAGGACCCAAAATAACTACAATGGATAGATCTTTGGTTAGAATAGATGGAAAGAAACAAATTAAAATGTTTAAACAAGTGTAAACATAATGGTGAACAAGAGCATAAATACGGCAATATTAATGGACAACAACAATAGTATTCTCAACACCATTGTACGATAGTGTCCACACAGTAGCTGCACAATTCACAACAGCAGAGCAGAAATATGTAACCCTCCAGAATGCAGCGGTTTGGGTTTAGTTACTGGTCTTGATGGCTGAACTGTTGCAACTGGTGTAAGCAGGGTTGTACGCTGGTTGAGGTGAGGTGTAGTCTGTGGGCAGCGATGACTGTAGAGGATACGTGGCCTGACCACCATCATGGATGGGAACAGGATAACCTGGACCTACTGAAAAACCAAAGACGGCAATTATTTTGATGGCTCGCCATCTTGGCTCAAATAGTCTTGGTCATCTCGTTTGCAGATCTTACCAGCCTCCTGATAAGAGGGTGGTGGTCTAGTTGACATTGGTTGGCCTCCACAAGGTGGGTTATTTGGCAAAGCCTGGTAGGGAAGGTACTGACCGCCCTGAATGACGGCTGAAGGCTGCGGAAGGTATTGTGTCGTGACGACCGTAGTTGTCGTAATCACAGCTTTGTGAAGAATCAAAGGTGGAACAACGCTGAAATGACGTTCTAAAAACATTCGGCCAATTTAATGTACAAACATTGACTTACGTCTAGGATTTCTGAACCTCTTATAGAGATAGCAGCGTGGACAGACCCAGCAGATGAGGAACAAAATGATGACGACTACAAGTCCTAGTATGGAAGCACTGACGGCAATAGAAACAGTGTCGCGTTGAGGAGAATATTTAGGCGAAGTCCTGAGGTCTTTGCTTTTGGACAGATAATGGAGAATAAACACAATAATAGGTTACAAATGGAGATAATATTTCAGCCATCCACTTGTGTGTAAACAGAGCCTAAGATTCAGTTGTGATTGTATTTGACACATTCACTAGAAAAATCCTTTGTCGTCTAGGGACTGAAGAGGGAAATGATGGCTGGAAGGTATTTCCTCTAGGGTTCCTGTTCTCTTAATCTCACAGAATAATGGCAGCTCTTTCCAAAACTTAGTTTCAGTGGCGCTCTGTTATGTTTAAATCTACTTGCTTATAACAAAACTTAACATTTTATACAAACATTTTCATATAAATAACAGGTTTCCCTATGGAATTTCTCATATTTATTTTTTGTATTTACAAACTAAATTAACTAATAAACTGAAGATTGTTAGAATCACGCACAACCAATCTAGTTAGAAAATAATATAAATTATCACAAAATTATCAGAATAAATACCCAGTGGTAACATCTGGGGGGTATTCCAAAAAGTAGGTTATGTGACATACCCGGGTATGTTTGAGGATAAGCCAGCGGATAAACCTCAGCTTTCGGTTCCAAAATCGGAGGTTACTTTCAGGGTATGTAAGTAACCATAGTATCTTGCACTCTGAAGATAACCTGCTCCGGAGCAGGTTATGTTCCAGGGTTTGTTCACTTCAGCGCAAGGGTGATCTACTGACGAGACTTCAGTGGGCGTGACAGATAGCGCAAAACATTATATAATATTACAATATGTAATATAGCTTATTATATATATATGTATATATATTTGTATGATATGTTAATGATGAAGCGCTAATATAAGTAATAAATAAGGTCATATATTATTCTGATATGGTTATTTTATTGGCATATATAACAGTTATCTGTATAAATTAAAAAAACACTATGACAAGGTAATGTTTAATTTATTATATTATATATATATTTATTTATTACATTTTATATTATCATCTCACACATGGATCGGCATTTTCTATAATGTCTAAATTCTAAATACATATCTGATATGACTTAACATATAATTGGCATCAAACAAACAATATAATTAATATTCTCAAGGATTAAAGATTAAACGGAAAAAAATAAAAATGATTGCACAACCATCAATTAGGTGGCGATATGCACTAAGCATGTAAACGACCATTGAACAAAAGAAGAAGAAAGAAACAGCATGGCGTGCTTTTTCTTAGCGACTCGTCGATTCGTCACTCTGTTGAGAATGTCTTGAGTCTTGACCAGGAACATACTCTAAGTTGAATGAACTTACTCCCGGACGCGTTTTTGGAACCACATACCTCAAGTAAGCAAGGTTTGGGGTTAATCAACCGAAAGTTCAGGGTTTAGCTTACGGTAAATTAACCGTGCTTTCTGGAATACACCCCTTGTGAGGGAGAAATATTAAACATTTAGCTCTGATTTATATTAAGAAAGAAAAAAAGTCATTCCTTACAAAAGACAGTCACTTTGTGCTTTAATAGTAAATTTCCTTTGTTGATCCGAGCAGCAGTAGCTCTCATCACAGGTCCCACAGCAGAACTCAGATCTCCAAAAATCACAGACTACAGAGTCTGTCTTATACATGCTGCATCTCTCAAAGCCTAAACAAATAAAACAGAGGAAATGTGAGCCATTTTAAAAGTAATTCAAATCTTTAACCTGTGTTGTGACTTGTGACTTGACTTCACTTGTTTGGAAGTTTGGAGTAAAGCATCACTGTTCATGTTAAATGTTTCAGAGACATAGAAACCGCCTTTAATCACGGTAAAATGAGACTAATAATCATTTTGAGCAATATTTTGCCAATATTAAAACTTGATTGGTTGTATAAGTGACTCAGCAGCCATTCAGTATTTTATTAACGAGAAAAACAACAAAAGTCTTGCACACAGTAGCATTTTAATGATAAAAACATCAAATGTGTGAACAAAAAAACGACTGCATTTAAACATAAAAAAATCTGACTCATTTTCTTCAATCGGTTCTTTCAAAGATTGGCATTTACATTAAACAACACTAAAATTCAATACTAATATTCATGAGTCTGACGTGTCCAAATGAGACGGTCCTCTCTTTTTTTTTTGTGAATCGGTTCAATTGATTCATTAAAAAGATTAACGTAGACTAAAATGAACACTTCCTTCCTTCAAGGATCTAACATCTTTACTTGTTTGGAGTTTTACTGGTCATATTACAGTTTAGCACCATAAACAATTTGATCATTTTAACATCTTTATAACAACAGGGAAACATTTATAACACTAACTTAATTTCAACAAGTGTACTTAATCTCCACGTGGAAAAAGAAACATGGCGTGCCAAACGCTCAAAAACAATGTTTAGAAAAATATGACTGATAATTAACAAACTAGAAACACGTAAAACATAAAAGAGGGGAATATCGGAATAATTTGAAAATATCGAGCGCAGCCTCCCACATACTTCCAAACAACATGACATCCGTCATGTATTCGTAGTTCAAAAACTTTATTTACTCGAAAAGCAAGTTTAAAATGTTTAGAAACATTTCCTTAGACACTTACCGACTACAGTCGTGAATAATCCCGTGGACAGGAGAAGAAAAACCGTGAAGTTGGAAGCCATGGCGATGCTCTGGATGGTGTGTTTTTTCCCCGCTGCTTACTACGTGTGAAGACTAGTTCTTTCCAAGCAAGACGCTTTTAAAAACGAAACCAAGACCACCAGTGTAATTCGAAACATTTATTTCAATGTCTAGATCTGACAGTCCTGTGTGGACATCAGATAATACATAAATACATGTATAAACAAACAGAACATGTCTGAGACAAAAACCCACTGGCCTAGGCTATTCCTTACCAATAAAAACAATCTTCAAGAAAATTGTGAAGAACAAGTAAACTTCAACCAAAAACCTTTTCTTATTTAACTCTTGCTGAGATGATTTGTATGAAATGAACCAATACACATTCACAAACCAACTCAAGTTTACAGTCTTAAAACATCTTGCATTCTTTTTGTCTATTAATCTTATGAACAAAACAGCTGTGGACTTTGAAAAGCGTATCTCTAGAATCCCATCCAGATTGGCGATTGGTCCATTTGTTAACAACAAACATACCCTGCACTGTTTGAGTGAATTTGGAGCGCCATTATCTTTGGTAGCACCTGGACTAGATATTTGGGATTTCTGGAGATTAATATTCCTTGGAATCTTTGTAATTTAGAGCCTGAATCAGTCCAGCCCAATACTCAGTCAAGATACTCAGTCATTTTCCCAATATGGTGCTCCAATGATTGTTGGTTTTATGATTAGCTTGATACAGTACATGAAGTAATGGCAACATGAAAAATGGTTCAGTATCTCTAAACATCTTGTGAGCATCACCAATTTGCTTTGGAAGTGGTGATCAGTGTTGGGCAGTAACGCATTACTTAGTAACGCGTTACTGTAATTTTATTACTTTTTTAGTAACGGAGTAATTTAACGCGTTATAATTTTCAAAATAGTAATTAGAGTATAGTTACAAGCCGAGGTCTCTATACGTTACTGCCGCGTTACATTGCTGACAGAATGCAGTGTTTTATAATCTAGAGATTGTAAAAAGAATGTAGCACACGCACTGTCGAGTCCAGTGCCAGTGGATTAGAGACCTGCTCCCACGAGACCCGACGCAAGCTGGCATTCTGCCATCCAAACCATGCACGCAGCAGCCGCTTGCTTTAGTTAAAAATAAGTGTTCTGTGAATGTTGATGCTTTAATAACAAATATTTATCGGGAGCGTGTATGCTGGGATTTCATAAATTTCATGGAGAAAAAAGTAAAGTAACTAGTAATGTAACTAATTACTTTTTAAATAAAGTAATCAGAACAGTAATGTGATTACTTTTAAAAGGAGTAATCAGTAATTTGATTACATTTTCAGAGTAACTTGCCCAACACTGGTGGTGATGTACTTGTACATGGGCAGTTTATTATGTGAAACAGCTCGATAAAAAAAATATATATATATATTTTAATCAATATCTAACACTGTCAATGAGGTGTTTGGTATCGTTGTTCATCTTCAGAAATGTATCTGGACAATGTTTCAGAAAGATTGAGTTGTCGAGTTGCTGCCATTCGGTTCTTTTTTAGCATTTATTGGCGCTTGGCTTTGTATGGTCGTGAACGTTTCCGCCGGTCGGGTTTGCGTTGTTTGTGGAGCCGGCCAATGCTTACGCCCTGTCTGCGACGCACAGAGATGTTCTGCTCCACCAGACTCGCTAACATACCTACAAAACACCAAAAGGACATGGAATGATTAAGGAATAATTAAAGCAGTGGTTCCTAACCATGTTCCTGAAACCCTCCCAACACTACACATTTTGAATGTCTCCTTTGTTTGACACACCCATTTCAGGTCTTGGAGTGTCTATTAATGAGCTGATGACCTGAATCAAGTGTGTTTGATTAAGAAAATCACATGCAATGTTTAAACATGGTTGGGAACCACTGGATTCGTTTAACAGAACGTTCACGCTGCCATTTTTGTGGCATATGAAGATTCTCAAAAATATCAGATTTTGCATTCCACAGAAGAAACAACATTTTTTTTACCTTCTTGTGCCAGCATTGATATGAAGGTGCAGATGAATTCATCATAGTTATGAGTCCTCCTTTGGTCATCGATCTGAAAAAGGACAAAAAGCATCACTACAGGTTCTCTGGAAATCATTCCGGAAAGTCCTGCGAGATTACGTTCTTGTTCACCGGAAACCTTAAGTCAAACACTTACCTTATACTTTTTCCTTTTCTCCACTTCTTCTTTCAAACACACTTCATAGTTGACAATGTCAGCTTCCACATACTTCAACAAGGCCAGCAACTCCTGTGCAACAGAAACCCTCAAGTTCATGGAAAGTTGCATCACTAACTCATAGCAAACATCACTACATCGCAGAAAGAAAACAAATTTCTGGTGTCTTACTTTAGGGGTGTATTTTTCTCCAGGAGGTTTGGTGCTGGTTTCTGCATTGATGGATGGCAGGTTCTTCTTGTCTGGTTTGATGTCCACTGACTCTTTGACGTCCTCCTGTTTCATCTCCACTGATGGTCCTTCCTTCACTTCCTCCTCTCCTCCTGGACCAGTCGTCTCTTCTTTCTCTTTCTTCTCCACACCACCTGCTTTCTTTAACCCTTCCAAGATTTCTGTCAAATGAGATCGAGGTTATCCAAAAAAGTATTCCACAAAAGAAATTTCAGTTGTTAAAACCTCATTGTTTTGAACGTGAACACGTACCTGTAGCTGGCAAGGCGTACATGACGCCATCCTCTTGCAGTCGCAGCATCGTGGAGCTCACTAGCGCCCCCAAGTCCCGGACGGCTCGATTGTGTCGGGCATCTAACCTAAGCAGCCCCTCCTCTTCTCCAAACAGCACACGACTCAAGTGGGGCACCACAGGGCTGGAGGGCCGTGTAGCTGCTTGCGATCTTGCGGGCGAGCGAAGGGGTGAGTTGAACGCGCTTCCGATTTCCGAGGCCGTATCCGTGCTTTCGTTACTGGGCGTGGGCGACGGCTGGCAGGCCGAGGTGATGCTGATCCCACCTGTGCGACCCTCGGTGCGTACATTCAGAGGTGTGGAACCTGTTGTAGCCATGGAGTCCTTCCTTTGGACTTCCTTCTTGAGTTTCTCAGCTAAAACGCCATTAAAATAATTCATTTTACCATTGTGAATATGCCGAGGTAACGTTGCTGCATGACCAATTTGAAAATTCTGTGTGACTGCCACTAGGGGGAGAAATGCGACAGTCGTGTCCCAATGTCGCGTGCAGTGGAAAGGCGGCTTTACTACTAAATGTTGCCAAGCAAGTTAGGTAAAGGTTGTTAAGTTGTCACTATGTTTATAGTTTGCTGAATAATAACACCTTTAGTTTAACGATACAGACATTTGAAGGAACTCTATCGCCCTCTTGAGTACTGGAGGTTTGTTACCACTGCAAGAACACATTAAGTATGTTCAAATTTGAACACTTTCATAGTTGTATACCTGCTTGTGGCACCTGCAGTGCTGCACTCCTCCTCTTCATCATCATAGTAATCCTCATCATCAGAATAAGTGGGCTGAGGGGGGCCAGGTAGGCGTGAGCGACCCACGCCTGCAGCAAGATCCTCCTCTTCCTATCAATCATCAAGCATACTGAATGAAAGCACATATCATGCTAACTATTCCAGATATCCTGAAACACAACCGACCTTACCTGCATGGGGGACTTGGCGTAGTTGTGGTTGTCCAGGAAAGCTGGCAGACGCTGGACGATGGGATTGGGGTTGGGGTTGAGGCTGGGAACAGGTAGAGGGGCTGGTGGCGGAGCGCCGCCTGTAGGCAAGGTGGCAGGTTTAGCCATGGGTCTGACTTTTCCAGCGGGACTTGGGAGAGCAGTGGCACCTTCCTGAGTTTCTAAAGTGTCATGGGACATGTTTTAGGTTCTTTTTTGAATCCCTACATTACTGAATAACGCTTAAACTCTATTTATACATTACTATAAAAACCTATTCACACGGACTGTTGTATGTTTTGAGGCAAGAATGTTCCCATTGACTTATTTCTCCACACATGTCATTGTTGGCAATAACAGGTATTAATCAAAAGGTTCTCATTTTAAATAAATTTAAAACATTCAAATTAAGTTAAATTCAAATACCGTATTGACCCGAATATAAGACGATGTTTTTTTCTTGGAAATACACTGTGGGTGTGGCCTGCTCTGTACACAAAGGTATTGGCGTATCTTGCTCCTCCTCCTTTTTCACAGCAGGAGGCATGTCTTCTGAGGAGGAGGAGTCTTGTTGCTTTCGATCCTGGCCTGAACCTTGTTGGGTCATCTGAATTACCTGTAGCATGTACATAGGTGTACTGAGACATTCACAACTGACCTAGATTTTACCACATATGGCGCTTTTCCACTGTGTGGTATGGCTCGGTTTACTTTGGCTTGGTTTGCTTTTCCACTGCAGTTTAGTAACGCTTCAATGTGGGTGGGATTATAAACTGATCATTATAGTTGTGCCGCCAACCCCATCTACGCCACGATACATCCATTTCTTTTTTTAAGTTGTGTGTGCCGGTCGTTTAAAGCAAGTTGTTTAAAAAAGTCACTGTGCTGGCTGTTGCTGACTATTTAAATCTAGTGGGTTTGGTGTCTCGTGTCACAAATCCAATGAATCTGCAGTGTTTTCACGTCACATTTTAGTATCGGTACGGCTCGCTTGGAACCTCAACTGAGGTGGTACTAAAGCAAAAGTACCAGGTACTGGGTACTGTACACAGTGGAAACCCCCCAAAAGTGAGCCGTACCGAGCCATACCATGGAAAAGTGCCAATAGAGAAATCCTTTACAGAATGTTTGAGACTCCAAAATTTGGATTTTATTCACACAGACAAAAAAGTACTCACTTTTTTCTCCCTAACCTGCTGGAGCCCTTCCAGAATGATCTGCCTGTTCCGTTTCAGGATCTCCAGCTTAGACTCGTATTTTAACCTGCGATCTGGAACCACCGCCATAAGATTGAACCGGATGTCATGGTAGGGCTCTCTGAGGAACAAGAAGACAAATCAGATACATTAGAAAGAAAACATTAGTTTTAATATTATTTAAATTATATTAAATATATTTATATAATTTGAATTCATATTAAAATATAAATATACACTGCTCAAAAAAATGAAAGGAACACTTTTTAATCAGAGTATAGCATCAAGTCAATGAAACTCCTAAACACAATCAGAAACAGACTTCATGAGGGTGGTCTGAGGGCCCGACGTCCTCTAGTGGGCCCTGTGCTCACTGCCCGGCACCGTGGAGCTCGATTGGCATTTGCCATTGAACACCAGAATTGGCAGGTCCGCCACTGGCACCCTGTGCTTTTCACAGATAAGAGCAGGTTCACCCTGAGCACATGTGACTGATATGAAAGGGTCTGGAGAAGCCGTGGAGAACATTATGCTGCCTGTAACATCATTCAGCATGACCAGTTTGATGGTGGGTCAGTGATGGTCTGGGGAGGCATATCCATGGAGGGACACACAGATCTGCCATTAGGTATCGGGATGAAATCCGTGGACCCATTGTCAGACCCTACGCTGGTGCAGTTAGGGTTGCAAAAATGTGGAAAATTTCCAGTAAATTTAGGAAACATTCCAGAAATGTTGGAAACTTTCCAGGATTTTTTTGGAATATTCCAGGGATTTTTGGAAAGTGGATATTTTCCACCCCTTTGCAACCCTATGCACGACAATGGCCGGCCTCATGTGGCCAGAGTATGCTGGCAGTTCCTGGAGGATGAAGGAATTGATACCACTGAATGGGCCCCACGCTCGCCTGACCTAAATCCAATAGAACACCTCTGGGACATTATGTTTCGGTCCATCCGATGCCGCCAGGTTGCACCTCAGACTGTCCAGGAGCTCAGTGATGCCCTGGTCCAGGTCTGGGAGTAAATACCCCAGGACACTATCAGTCATCTCATTAGGAGCATGCCCCGACATTGTCAGGCATGCATACAAGCACGTGGGGGCCATACAAGCTACTGAGTACCATTTTGAGTTGCTGCAATGAAATTTCAGCAAAATGGACTAGCCTGCTGCATCATTTTTTCACTTTGATTTTCGG
>NW_015544162.1:49850-55760 GCF_001515605.1 Sinocyclocheilus anshuiensis
GCAACGGGACATTATGTTTCGGTCCATCCGATGCCGCCAGGTTGCACCTCAGACTGTCCAGGAGCTCAGTGATGCCCTGGTCCAGGTCTGGGAGTAAATACCCCAGGACACTATCAGTCATCTCATTAGGAGCATGCCCCGACATTGTCAGGCATGCATACAAGCACGCCTCTGTAGGTTGATCATTTTCATTTCCATCAAAAGATGTGGCATCCTTTTGTTCCTGACACATTACCCAGTCCATATCAGTTTAGATATCCAGCATGATATTTTTCCCCATTGAGATCTGATGTGTTTTCAAAGTGCTGTTCCTTTAATTTTTTTGAGCAGTGTGTGTATATATATATATATATATATATATATATATATATTGAAATATGTTCTATATATCATTTTCCTCAAACCCTGATGGCCAAAGATGTGAATCTTGATCAGTTTAGCTCTTACCCAGCAGTGGCCAGTCCTATTCGCTCCATTATGACCCGTCTGGCTTTATCCGTCCACTCTTCATCCTCACCCCACGGCCCTGAGGAAGACAGACAGATTCATGTAATCTACTCTTCTCCTTAAACTCACAAAAGAGTTTTATTGACATTACGTTCTCACCATGGTCGATGGGATATGCCTTCAGACCGTCCAGCTCAAACAGCCGGTCTTTGATTGGCACATAACTGACGAAGTGAAATGCCTCCATTGTCCGCACGGCACTGATGCCGTTCTGTTTCTCTGGCAGGTGCCGTGGCTCCGGTCTACATGGAAAACAAGACAAAAACAATGACTACAAAACAGCATATTTAGATCTGTTTGTGTAAAATCTACTTATTCTATGTTAAAGGGGAAGACGTGTAATATTAAAGCTTGACTCTACCTGGCATGGCTGTTGTGGGCTTTTGCCAGCTCAGGAGCGTTTCCAATGGCGTAACCTTTACTCTGAGAAGTCAAACAATAAAGACTTGTTTTAAAACAGGCAAAGAGAAGATGTAAGTGTGCTAATGCTACTTTGTTGACATTCAGACATTTTTAAACATGACTTAAAGTGATAAAGGTAACCAAATAGATAAAGGGTTAGTTCACCCAAAAATGAAAATTCTGTCATTAATTACTCACCCTCATGTCGTTCCAAACCCGTAAGACCTTCGTTCATCTTCAGAACAGAAATTAAGATATTTTTGATGAAATCCGAGAGCTCTCAGACCCTCCATAGACAGCAACACAACTGCAATGTTCCCAGGTTCAGAAACGTAGCAAGGACATCGGTAAAGTTGTCCATGTGACAACAGGGGTCAACGTAACCAACGTTGTTTACGTTTAGTAGAAAGCGCGCACATGCTGAACGTAAACAACGCTGATTATGCTCTGGGGTACAAAATATCTTAATGTGTGTTCCGAAGATGAACGAAGGTCTTACGGGTTTGGAACGACATGAGGGTGAGTAATTAATGACAGAATTTTCATTTTTGGGTGAACTAACCCTTTAACGGCTGCCATTGATTTCCATAGTATTTTTTCCCATACTATAGAAGTCAATGGCTACCATCAACAATTTGGTTACCAATATTCTTCAAAATATCTTCTTTTGTGTTCAACAGCAGAAAGTATGTTATACGGGTTTGGAACAACTTGAGGGTGAGTAATGATAACAGAATTTTCATTTTTGGGTGAACTATCCCTTTAAGTGTCCAAAAATGATCTTTATGTGTGTAACTGACCTCAGGACTGAAGCCCTTGGTGAAAGCCTTCATACGGCTCAGAGTCGTTCCCAGCTCCACGCCGCTGCAGTTCAGAAGCACACTCAGAAGAGCGTGAGTGGCACAGGAGTTCGGTATCAACTGCACACAACATTCCACAAACAGACTATAGAAAAGGAGGATAATAACTGCAGATTTATGTTGCAGTGCAAATATTGTCGGGACTAACTTGGTGAGCAAAAAACATGTCGTTAACAATCTCGTCATCGATAACTGAGGTTTCATCCACCAGCGTGGAGACTTTACGCCGAGATCTTCGCTCCTCGATCCACTTGAAGAGGAAGATGAAGCCATAAACAGGACTGAGAAGACAAAAAAAGACAGGACAGCTTTAGAATAATCAAAAAAAGATAGACAGATAAAAATCAATATTAAAATTAATATTTAATTTGTTACTAAATTAATATTTTATTAATTGTTATTGTATAAACATAAATGCTTAAAATGGTAAGTGGTAAAAGAGGTAAACTGTATGATGAAATAACCAATAAAATATTATATATTTATACATAGATATAAATTATAAAAAATTAATTAAAAATGAAAGGTAAACAAAAATCCAAAATAACATTATAATTACTATTTAAATTATTAATATCATTAGGAAACCAGTATCACCAATATAACAATATTATACAGGCTTAAAAATGACAAAAATGTTATTGTGATAAAAACTGTAATACACACTGATATTAACAATATTAATATATGTATGTATACAAACAACATTTCAATGATTAATATTGTTAACAAATTATTATTAGTTTATAAATATTAACATACAGGCTTAAAAAAAATTACAAAACGTAAAAGTGTGTGATTAATCCACCTCTGGCATTTGCTCTGAAGATCATAGATTTCCTCCACCTGAACGCCCTTCACACCTGAGTCCAAACATAAACATTATATATCATACTTTCCATATTTAATAGATTGATAAAAGCATGTCTGTGCCAAACAGATCAACTCACCAAAGTCTTCCAACAAGAGTGTGAACAACCCTGAAAAAGAACGAGACATCGCAAAACAGACAGTATTATAAACAAGTAGAAGTTGTATATGATAAAGTATTATATTATGAGATAAACCAGAAATTAATACGAGTGCGTTGACTTATATGCATTTTAGCCAAATTAATATACTACAAGCGCAAAATACTATATTGGAAGATGACATGTTAACCTACAGGATAGTTTATGAATAATAATATAATTATTGATTATTATATAATGGCATTATGTGCCTAAATGTTTATTTAGAGACTCACCCGGGTCACTTTCTAACTCCAGCCAACCTTTGTTCATTTTTGCAGAAATCAGAGTCGCCAAATCTCTCCCCTAAACCATCGACCAGTCCATAATATTATAAAACACTACATCTGTCATTTCCTAATACATATTTGATCAATCTTCGGACGATCTGGACGGCTAGTAAACGCAAAAGAGCAGCGCCGTCGGCTGTAGTTGACGTCATTCCGCCGCGCCGTGCGTCATGACGCAATACAGTGAAGAAGCGCTGGATGGCGCTGCTGCTGTGAAGTTCACGACAGATGAGTGTCACGATAAAACGGGTTTCGTAAGTTTATTTATTCGCTTATTGCTTTTTTTTTTGGTATACCTGTTTGTGGGTGTCCTATATCTCTATCTAAACCGTTTATGTTGGACATTATGTATGTCTAAATATCACTTTACATAATATTTTATGTAATAAAAAGTGATTTACGTGATTTGTAGTTACTGAATGCTTTTAGTGCATAAGTAAAAATCTGTTAAAGACATTTAATATAATATGTAATAATATGTATATAGTTTAGTGTAGTAATAATAATAATAAACACATTTATTATTATAAAGGCGTGATACTGGTACTGTCTCTTTTTTTTTTGTCCTAAACTACATTTAAAAAGTTTTCTAGTTTGATTCAAGTATTCTTGGGTCTTAGACAGTAAGAAACTTTTTTCTAAAAGCACTGTTTTTTTTTTAACATGCCATAAAATGCTTCCTAATTATATAATAAGTTACATAACATGTATTTTTAATATATTGTTATATTTAAATAATTTTAAACACATTAAAGTATTAGAATTTACTATTTATCAGATACTATATTTTCTAAAAAATATATTTAATGTTCAAAAACACTCAAATATCATAAAGATATATGCTAAATAAAAAAATGTTAATGTAAAAAGGCTTTGTATACAAAGTATGATTAATGAAAGTACATATTATTACATTATAAATGACAAAGTAATATAATATTGCAATAATACAGTCTAAAAAAGATAACTACAGGCTTGTATAGAAAAATATGACACATTAATCGAAGCATATATTATCTTCTAGAATCTAGACTCTATATAAAATAATATTTATAATCAAGTAAAAAGTGAAAGTCGTCTAAATGGATTTAGGGTATTTACACAACCTTTTCTTGAACTTTGCTGTTTTATAACATGCTATAAACTGCTTCTAATTATATAATAAATTATATAACACACAATAAATCGATTTATTTGAATGCAATAACATATTTTACACAAATATCATAAAAAATAATATTTTAAATTCTCTAATAATATTTTAATTCAACAAATTAAACAGATATGTAGGCTACTAAAATACTTTAATTAATGTATATATTATTACATTATAATAGTATATTATTTATAACAATACAGGCTTAAGCAAACTGTAAAACCTAGCTTGAACATCTTTGCAATTTTAACAACCTTTCCATAAACATGGCTATTTTATAACATATAACACAGCCTATAATGTTTATTATGTAATGAATTACATAATACTGTATGTATAGCTTTACCTGTCATAAATATAAAACATGTCACATATAGGCTACTATTTTATATGTATGCAATAATTTAATATAATACTTAAAACATCAAAATGCATGCATAATATGAAGGTACATCCCAAAACGAAACGAAACGAACAAAAAAAAGATGAAAGTACAGGCTTCCAGATTGAAACGATGTATGCCTATATGCTGTCACCGACAGTCTTGTCTTTGAACTTCCTTTTGTAAGTCATCTGTCTGGATTATTCTAGGCATTTATACAACACGCCAGACGCCACCTTGTTGTATTTACATTTATGCAACCCTGAGTGCTTATGAAACACTCAGTGACACTCAGCCCCCCGGACCGTAAGAAGAGCGGAACCTTCAGAGCGAGTCCGTGCGCCTCGGGGGGCGTTTGAGGTCGCTGCTCCTGCTCAATTGATAGATAAAATAAAAGAATCAGGGAGTACTACACAAATTAATATTAATAATTTAATGAGTCACAACGCAGCCGAGGGATCCTAACAAGGGTGTAAAAAGGTAAGACGCCGATTTACCGCCACACACGCTTGTTCAAGCGGCGACAATGTGTTTTATTAGTTATGTTTGAGCACAGTTAGCGCGGAAGCTAACGTCAACAAAAGAGCATCGCACGCCCGTGCTAACGCGCTAACAGCTAGCACGCTCGAGAGGCTTCAAATAATGATGTGTTTTATACACAACGCATATAAGATAGTACAAAACATCTGTATATATGTGTTTAAAGTGGTTTGGGGGTCGTATCGCGGATCTTAGGTGAGTTTTCCGGCTGGTTGTTAATCTGTTAGCAGCGCCGCTGGTCACCAAGTACAGTTATGTAAATGCACCTCATTCAGTTCAGTCCACAAAAGCGCTTTAAAACACTTTTATATGATACCAAAATAGGATAATGTACTTCTAGTGTAGTGATATACAGATATACATGTTTTTGTTCTTGTTTTCTATGTAAATTACAATGTTAGAATCGAAGTCAGTGGGTTTATAATGGTGTACTGGATTATATGTGGAATTGTATTTCCATCCATATATATGTATATGTATGTATATATTACTGCTGTCAAACGATTAAGCGCATCCAAAATAAAAGTTTTTGTTTACATAATATATGTGTGTACTGTGTATATTTATTATGTATATATAAATACAAACACATGCATGTATATATTTAAGAAAAATGTTACATTTATATATTAAACATATTTTTATATAATATAAATTATATGAATATAAATATAAACATGTAAATGCATGCAAATATTTTCAAAATATATATTGTATGTGTGTGTCTTTTTATATATATATATATATATATATATATATATAT
>NW_015544162.1:56281-56486 GCF_001515605.1 Sinocyclocheilus anshuiensis
TACATAAATAAATATACACAGTACACACACATATATTATGTAAACCAAAACCTTTATTTTGGATGCTATTAAATCGCGATTAATAGTTTGACAGCACTAATGTATATATTCCAGTTGGATTCAACATCTGGTTTGATTAAAGGGGTCATATGATGCGATTTCAAGTTTTCCTTTCTCTTTGGAGTGTTACAAGCTGATTGTGCAT
>NW_015544162.1:56497-56779 GCF_001515605.1 Sinocyclocheilus anshuiensis
CATATTCTGTTACACCAAATACACAAAATAATGATCTTTAAAAAAGCATCATATGACCCCTTTAAAAGTCATTGATTTCTACTGTTTTTGTTGGAACAGCTGTAAAATAATGGAAAGATTGACCTTAAACTAATAGTTCATCCAAAAATGACAGATCTGTCATCTTTTACTCTCCTTCATGTCATTTCCAAACTGTCTTTGCCATATATAATATTTTTATATTTCTGTCACATAGTTATATATATATATATATATATATATATATATATATATATATATATA
>NW_015544162.1:57026-65047 GCF_001515605.1 Sinocyclocheilus anshuiensis
ATATATATATATATAAAATATTTTCTTCTATATGTGTGTGTGTGTAAAAATCTTTAAATTTTATTTTTATCTATATATCTATGTGTGTGTAAAACTATAAACTGTGTAATTAAAACTAGGGTTGGGCGATGTCTACAGTGAAACATTGCGATGGACGATGACATCAGCAGGGGGCGAGCGGGGGGAGAGGTGAGTGTCCGAAGCGTGAATCCTTATAAGGGAAAACACGATGCATATAAAATGTTCAACATCGTGATGTCTATCAGCCATTGGCGATGGACGATGGCATCATCTATCGGCCCAACCCTAATTAAACTATATGTAACTATGTAAAATTATATAAAATTACTATATATATGCTCGACAGCATCCAGCCTCATTCGCTTTCTTTGTATGGACAAAATCATCCAGGACAACGGCATAATTCCTTTCCTTTGTGTTTCACGGGAGACTGAAAAATGATACGGGTTTATGAAGACAGCTGGAGATCTCGCTTAAAGTACCAAAAAAAAAAAAAGCAGATGAGGCAGGTGCGGTGTGAAGGAGCGGGGTGGAGCGGATGAGTGTGTGTTTTGGAACAGGCTGTGCTGTACTGTGTGAATGTGTCAGTGTGTCACGGGCAGCGTGGCCTACATTCACACCACTCACTGCCTGCCAAGTGCTCGCTCCCTTCTCTTATATAACCCGCACTTATGTAAGAAGCCTGAATCTCTTGCTCCCTGTCCTCCCTCTTCTGTTTCTTCTTCTTCTAGTTCTTTGTTTCTTCTCTTTACACTTTTTTTTTTTTTTGATTAGAGTTCTTTGGTTGCTCTTTGTTCTCCTGTTGCTGAACTCTGATGTTTGATTACAGCTGAGAATCGCCTAGTTTAAAGTGAATTACACAATGCTAAATTCTACTGTTTAGTTCTGTAGTTACAATTTTGCATTGTTTGTTCCCTCTTAGCTGAAAAGTAAACATAGTAGCCAGTATGTTTTTTTTTTTTGGCTTATGCTGATAAATTCACAAGTTTGGGGCTAGTTCTCTATTGCCACTAAAATATTTGCATACGTTGATCTTGTGTGTTCATTTCAATCACTGCCCAATATGTCATCATTTTCCAGCAGAAGCATGTTTATGATTTTTTTAGGAATTACCTTGTAGTTTTATAATTTCTAGCTTGTTAACATTTTTTATAACCTTTTTTAAAACAAAAAGCAATAGGAATTTTTTTTTTTTTATTTAACCACTGTATTTATAATTAACACAATTTATTGAGACAAACAACAAATATTTTTTGTTTTAACAATCAAACACTATGAAAACTAAACAAATATCTCATTTCTAATGTTTTATATGCAGATTAAATAGGTCTTTATTGTATAGGTCTAATTGTCTTCCGAGACCACAGGAGGGCGCAATGAGCAAAATAATGCTAATGCATAACTCTATAAAAACGTGCATTACGTCTAAATGAACTCATAAAAATCAAATATAATTTCGTAAATTGCATAAACAATTATGAACAAAACAGCATCATGTATTTATGCATTGCTTAATCCAAAGAGCCGAAGCGCCATTCACACAGACTGCATTTAAAAACATACGAGTCGCAGTGAAAAGGAATAAACCTCCACAAATTCGTGATGTGCTTTCTAAAAGTTTAAACTGTTTTAACTTTGCATGGCTTTTTATACATCTCTTCTGTGAGACGCGAGAGCAGCAGTCATATTTGTCCGTCTAAAAAATGCGCTGAATATGCGTTCTGTGTGAATGGCTTGGTTTCGGTTTTAACCCATTCAAGATCTTCTCCGCATTGAGCTCTAATATTTTGAATGAATAACGCAGCAGCAGCACGTCTCGTGGGCT
Source organism: Sinocyclocheilus anshuiensis (assembly GCF_001515605.1). Classification (NCBI taxonomy): domain Eukaryota; kingdom Metazoa; phylum Chordata; class Actinopteri; order Cypriniformes; family Cyprinidae; genus Sinocyclocheilus; species Sinocyclocheilus anshuiensis. The sequence continues at coordinate 58,873 of NW_015544162.1, forward strand.
AGACTAACAAAACATTAAAAAATGCAACAACGTCACTTACATCACCGCATCTCGTTCACCACTGATTACGCTCCCTGATGCACACCTAACATTCAAATGCAAATGTTTATTTTAAATTCGACTAATATTCATTCTTTATTCACAATCTCCGCATCACAGGAAGGCACAGCACTCATTTCAGCATGTGTTCGTGTTTGTGTGTTTTTTTCTATCGATATCGAAGAAGGTGCACCATCGATAAATATCGATACCATTTTATCGCCCAGGCCTACTTCTGACAATCTTCTTTACAAATCCTCGTTTTGTACTTCTAAGTAGTGACCGTTGTTTTGTTTCTCTCCCCTGCGCTTCTGCGTTAGTCACTTCTGAGCGGCGCATGCGCAACGCTGAACTCATACGTCATCCGCCCGGAGCTGCTTCCATGTACAACAGTGAGCGCAAGCTAGATTAAATTGATTATTACGTTTTACATATGGTTATTTTTCTTACAAAAACACATCGATTTGCTACAGGAGGACTTTGTTCACCCCCCGGAGCTGTGTGAGGCACTTTTTATTAAGGATGGGCGCTTTTTATTTCACTTCTTTTGGACTGATGCACTACAACACATGCTGAGTGACATTAAACAGCTTGAAAGATCAAAGACAATTTTAAATATAACTCCGACTGGATGTGTCTGAAAGGAATTTATGGGCTAATTTTCATTTTTGGGTGAACTAACCCTTTAAGAAACACCATCATGTTGCTCAGAGACACAAAACAGTTCTGCTGTGGCTTTGTTTGGAACAATTTTCATCAGCGAAATGTCAATAATGTGTCTAAAATGTAATTCACTTAATTTTAACTTTTTTTTATTGAAATACTATTGTATAAAATCACATTGCAATCGTGTTGAAACATTTTGGTCGTGCAATGTTGCGTACCTAAATCATATATTACGAATTAATTATTTTTTTTTTTTACTACCGCAGTATGCATTTATAAGTTTCTGTGTGTGCTGTTGCACTCATTTGTTTTGATTTCTGCATGCGTCTCTGTCACACTCAGCCTGCGCAAGCCTCATCTGGCACAACATGAATACATTCAGTCACCGTAAGTGTGACGTCAAAACAGACCGACTCGGAATCGGCAGGAATTCGGAAAATCTGAATTCGCTAATTCCGGTCCCTGGCCGGTCGATCGGTGCATCTCTAATTCTAATATGCTGATTTGCTGCTCAAGAAACATTTTTGAAAATTGTTGTGCAGCTTCATATTTTTGTGAAAACGGTAAAACTGTGTTTGCTCTTCAGGTGGTTTGAATGAAGATGTGTAAGTAATGCTCTTGGAAACCCAGGGGACGCCATGTCAGAAGAGGCGATCTCAGGGAGCGACCTGGAGCCCAGCCTTAACAGCGAGGAGGAAGCGGAGATAGAGGAGGAAGAGGATGGAGAGAACGATGGGGATGATGAGGAAGACGCAGGCGGTGAGCACCTTTTTCAATTCACACCACCATCTTTCTCAACCAAACACCTGTTTGTAGTTTCATCGAATAAGACATGTTTTCATGAGGATAAAAGTATCGTCGCTAATGTGTGCGCTCTGCTTTCAGTCTGTGAATCAATTATTGATCGCTTGGTATTTCCTCTCTACAGACCAGCTTGAGAGCCTGGAGGCCGAGGATCAAAGAGATCTGACCAGCCCGGCACCTACCTCACCGATGTCTAGAGACTCCAGCCCTGAGCCCACCTCTCGGCCTGCCTCCCAGCCCTCGTCCACCTCATGGACGTCATCACGGCCCGGTTCTCAACCCCCATCCAGCCCAGACAGCTGCAGCAACACGTCTGCCAACAGCAACACCAAGAAGAAGTCCAAAACCTCTAAACCTGCTCACTTGAGGAGGAACATCCGGTATGGAGCTTCGTTTAATGATAATGCATTACTTCCTGTCCACTTTTTTTTTTTTTTTTTAGCTGAGGTTCCAGAAGTTATTTTAATTTAAATTTTATTTTTTAAACATTTTTGTCAAAACTCTATAAGCCAATAATCAAAGTAACCAGCTGCGAAGTGAATCACAACATTACAAACTTTGATTTGAAGCAATAAAGTAATAAAGCAACAAAGACAAAAAGATAAAGGTACAAGACTGTGTACTTAAAGGTGCAATAGGAGATCTTGGAAAATGCTAACTTTAGCCTGATAGCACTGAAAGTGAACGTCCCACCCTACCTGTAATCGCCGTCCAAAGCCACGCCCCCTGAACGCATATATACGCTCGTCGCTCACAGACCAGAATACCAGAGACAACATTACTACAATAGGCTACATCGGCGGTTCCCAATTCCAGTCCTCGCACTGGATGTGAAGACGTGTGTGAAGATGCTGCGCAGCGCAAATCCGTGAATGAATGTTCTGAAGTGAAGTAAACTTCAACGGATATCCCCTGCTCAGAGAGTAGGGAGCAATGAACACTGTGTAGGGATCATATCGATCGGAACACAGTTCATGCACGTAGCTCTCTTCTAACGAGCTGGTTATCTGAATCGGGTGTGTTAACTAAGCGAGACATGCAAAATATGCAGAGCTGGGGGGCGCGAGCACCGGAATTGGGAACCGCTGGGCTACATCATGTGTCATTCACCGGTGAGAAAACTTTAAAAGTACTACAATACCAGGAAGGAAGATCGGGTTGTTGATGTTTGTCTGCCATTCTCGCTCTGTCTGCACAGCGTGCATGAACGCGCTGATGACATATCCTGTCTGCTCGAACCGGGTGCGCAGAGGTATGCTAATACAGTATGTATGCTCGGACCGAGCGTTTTGATTGGACGAACATTTCTTTGTCCTACGCCTTCCACAGAATATATAAATACAGATAAATACATTTAGACCACTTAACTTAATGATTGCTATCGGGATGTGAAGAGACTTTCAACCAGCATAACAAAAAATGTTTCTGAAGACAATCACCTATTGCACCTTTAATGTGGGAAAGAACTACAATCCCATGAAGCATCGCAAATGACATAATTGAATTAAAGTCGGCATGAAATCAAAATTGACTTTATTTACTTTACTAGCGCACATTGCTAGTAATGATGTGAACAATTAATCCGTGTAAGTTAATCCGCTGAAAACAATTCTTTGTCTTCGTAATCTTTAATCAAAATCTGAACATTTACTTCCGCTCTGGAATGGCATTCCTTTTCTGATGACGTCAGTTTGACGGCTTGGGCAGAATATCCTTAAACACACCCCTCCAACTGTTAGGTTGCAATGAGTGAGAGACAGAGGAGGAGCGCAAACATAAAACCATGCCCTCTATTCAATATTCTGTTTCAGCTGGAAATACGTCACTACACTGAAATAAAGTCGGCAGCAACTTCCGGTTCACGCGGACTTTAAAATCAATGGTGGAATAAAAAACTACTCGTATAAAGTTGTTGATTTTATCCATAGAAACAATATATTTTCAGACCAGACACTACAGACAAAACATTGTTTTTTAATTTTTTGAGTTCAAAATTTGAGTTTTTGGGTTATTTGGCTTTCATAACATGTAGTTTTAGACTAGTGGAAAGAAAATTTTCTAAATACACTTTGAAGTGTTATTTTTTTTATTACACTTTAACTGTGTATTAGGGATGTAATGATTAACCACGAACTGGTTAAAATTCGATTAAAATATGTGACGATTCAAATCGGTTGAGATGCTAAACAAATCGCGATTCATTTAGGTGTAGGAGTTTATATGAATGTATGTCTAAGGGGAACTTACTGTCTTTAGAAAAGTTTAGATGGTATTTTTTCTTTTCATCTTGCCTCTGTATAATGCATATTAAAATTCATAAGTGCAGCGCTGCTTTGTTTACAGCGGAAACCAAGAACCGGTTTAAGCGCCACCTGCTGGCAAAGAGTGAATCTGCGTCTCATTCAGCTCTGCTGTTTCTGTTTCATGCAGATATTTTTTATGTATAGTTTCACAAAACTGAAGTCAAACCATTCTGTTTTTGCTTCGTATTTCGAAATTATGCAATCTAATTTAGATTAAAAACTGCTCATGCTGCATGTATGCAGAGTCTTTGTTTGGATCGTGATTAAAATGCAGTGGTTGTCTCTCATTTTAAATGGAAAGAGCACAGACAAAGCCTTATTTTGTTTATATGAAGAGATTTATTTTATTGGTGTTACTTATTTATTTGATTTGGGGCTTGTTTTAAAATTTCAATTTAGTTTTGTTATTTACATTTACATTATATTTAAATTTTGTCATTTAGCAGACGCTTTTATCCTAAGCAACTTACAAATGAGGACAATAGAAGCAATCAAAACCAACAAAAGAGCAATAATATGCAAGTGCTATATTAGTATATTATTATAGTGTTATATTTCAATTTCACAAAGAAACGTGCAGCATTTTGTCCAAGCAATAATTAAAGGACACATTTAATTTATAATTTGTCTTAAATCTCATTTTGTAAAAAAAAAAAATCGTGAATCGAATCATGATTTGAGTGAATCGTTACATCCCTAGTCTGTATCAATTACAATGCATATATTTAAAGGGCGTTTTATCTGAAAAAAGTTTTTCCTCCACTTCAGTAGCACTTACATAAACCAAAACTTACCGTTTTATTCCCATCTATATTCTGAAGGATTTTACTGTGGGGTTTGCTCATATAACACATGCTTTGTTTTTTTATAACATTTGATTCCTAAAAACATGGTTAAAATGTATTTTTTCTAGCAGTTGACAGTATTTTGTGATTTATGGAGTGATAAAAGGAGATATCCAAAATCCCCTCAGTAAAAAACCTTTGACTCTAGTATGTCAACAAAATGAAACAAGAATTTTGAATCTGGCTTTATCCAGTGTTCTGGAAAATGTATCCAAATTAGTGCATATTCAATTAGTTATTGCTTAATTTGTGTATTTAAACGTAACATTTCAGAAAAGCTGTATTACAGAACATGCTTGCAATTCTCAATCTGATCAATTAACTGCAAAATTCAACTACAATATTGCAAAATACGCATATGCATGCAAATATTTAAGTGTTTTCACAGCATAGCATCTCAAGTTTCTGATTGGTGGAATTTTCTGTATAGAAAATTATGGGTAATGTAGTTTTTCACCACAAATTCAGCTGTTAATCATGATTTTAAAAATAAGTTGAATTAATATGAATAGATGGCTTCAACAAAAGCATATACCTTTAATTAACAACCTCATAATTTACAACACATCTGTCTGTAAAGGTTTATAAGTTAAAAATCAATTTCCCAATAGAGAAGTAAGAAGTTTTTACTTCCGACTTCCTCTTGTCTTCTTAATGCTAACCAGACACAATAAGCATCTCACAACAGGAAGTGTTGTTTGTCTCGGTTTTTATTTTGGTCATAATTGCTCACAGTAAACCCTTATTGGTCCAGAACTTGCCCTTTGTGTTTGTTAATCACGTCACACTTATAATTACAATCATTTGTCTCCCTGCTAATTGCATCTCTCCCCTCCAACATGCAGGAAGGTCCTTAAGGAGCACCAGCTGGAAGCGGGAACCAAAGCCGCCCAGCAGCAGGAGCTCGAGCGACGGCGGCGTCTCGAACAGCAGCGGAAAGACTTCCCCCTTCACGCAGGTGAGACTCGCCTCTGCCCTCCACTGCTCCTCTGCAGAATTGTTGGTATTGTAATTAGTTAATTTGTTGTGTTGTCACCGTTGTCAGATCTATCCACTGCAGCGCCAGGTCCCAAACAAGAAGTGATCTGTCTGGACAGCAGCGGAGACGAGGCCGAGGCTAAAGAAGCTCCGCCCCCTCAGCTGCCTGCCCACAGAGATGGTAAAGTCAAGCATTCGTTCTAGTACAGTATTATTTATTTACATTATTGCATTTAATTATATACATATTATTAAATATTTCTTATTATTTACATATATGTTTTTATTATTAATTTATGTAAGTTAGAAACTATTTTTGGGGGTAAAAAGTCTTACATTTTATTTAAAATTATTATTAAACATAATTATTTACAAATGATATTTGGTAAATTTTTATTATTATTTGCATATATCATAATAAATAATAACATTTTATATTAAATTATTTATGTATTTTAGTAAACATATTTATTGTTAATATTTAAAATGTATTGTAATAAAAGTTTGATAACAATAAATATTTGTAAATAATAAAATATT
>NW_015544162.1:65087-65629 GCF_001515605.1 Sinocyclocheilus anshuiensis
GTAAATAATATATTCACATTTTTTTGTAAAAATTTGTAAACATTTTTATTTACATATATTTATTAATATTATTTATTATTTTTAAATTATTTTTTAAATTATAATAAATGTTTAATATTAACATTAACAACAAATATATGTTAAAAAAAATATTTTTATGTATGTATGCTTAATTTTATTGTATAATTTTTTATGCTTAATTTTATGTCTGTGTAAAAATATAATGTGGTACATTGTTGTCAAAATAAAATAATTATTGTTGTAATATTTATAAATCTAATGCTTAATAAATATAACATTTATTATTAACATGTTTAAAATGTAATGTTTATATATATACAGTGGGTACGGAAAGTATTCAGACCCCCTTCAATTTTTCACTCGTTGTTATATTGCAGCCATTTGCTAAAATCATTTAAGTTAATTTTTTTTCCTCATTAATGTACACACAGCACCCCATATTGACAGAAAAACACAGAATTGTTGACATTTTTGCAGATTTATTAAAAAAGAAAAACTGAAATATCACATGGTCCTAAGTA
>NW_015544162.1:65832-72664 GCF_001515605.1 Sinocyclocheilus anshuiensis
GAAAATATATTATACTTTTAAAAAAAAAATATATACATATATATATATATATACACACACACACACGCATATATATTCAGGGGTGCACATAAGTGGTACGCAGGTCCGCATGCGCAACCAAAACAAAAAATGTAAATAAGTTCTGACTGCGCATTTGCGTACCGACATGATTGACAGCTGTTAATGCACAATCACCATTTTAGATCGACAAACTGTACTGTATAAGATTTCTATTCAAACTGAAAGCATAAATCTAGGCTATCCGCTGCCGTTTTTTCAAAGCACAATGCTGTTCAAAGCACAAACTGTGACATTTCATTCACTGACGTTCTTCGATCGGCAGCTCCAAACCCGGAAGCGCATATACTTACTTTGCCGGCAACCCGCCAAAATAAAAGCCTGCTGATTTTAAGTTCGAAAATAAATTTTAAAAAGTAGTAGTAAATATTAACGTTTTTTTAAGTTTACTATAAAGTAGTTGTATTTGTATTTAATACTTCCCTTTAATTTTAAAATATAGTATTATCACACTTTACTTGGTTTTTAATTTAAAAAAAAAGTGCAATATTAGTCTTTATTTTTTTTTTAAGTTATTGTTAATGGGTAACCGTTCATGCAATGTGAGGACCACACCGAATCTCCAGGTTCTCATATGAGAACCAGGCTGAAAAACGTGTGCACCCCTGGTTATTAATGCCCTTTTACTAAGTCCTGATTTAGTTTTTTGGGTGTATAAGAATAGCTATTCATGCAGCTTGACTGTTTTTTTTTTTTTTAAATTTTTAAACCCGGAAGCGCATATACTTACTTTGCCGGCAACCCGCCAAAATAAAAACCTGCTGATTTTAAGTTCGACTATGATGAAAATTTAAAAAAGTAGTAGTAAATATTCACTTTTTATTTTGAAGTTTACTATAAAGTAATTGTTTTTGTATTTAATACTTCCCTTTAATTTTAAAATATAACAGTATTATCACACTTTATTTAGTTTATTAATTTTATTTAAAAAAAACTAAATAAAGTGCAATATTATTATCAGTCTTATTAATTTTTTTAATAGTTATATTTAATGGGTAACAGTATATGCAGTGTGAGGACCAAACCAAATCTCCAGGTTCTCATATGAGAACCACGCTGAAAAACTTATGTGCACCCCTGTATGTGTATATATACTGTGTGTGTGTGTGTATATATATATATATATATATATATATATATATACATACATACATACATACATACATACACATACACACACACACACACACACATATATATATATTAAGAAGCAAGCATATTCTTAAGAAGCAAGTTGTGGTTTAGGTATCTTGATGTTCATTTGTGTTTCTCCAGATGTGATCGAGTTGAGTTCAGGTGATGAAGACACCCTGCGGATAAGCAGCGAGGAAGACAACAGTGAGGATCGCTCTGTCACTCCCGGCACAGAGGAGAGCAGCGGGTCACATGTGAACGACAGCCTCAATCAACCAGACGCCCAGGGAAGAGTGCTTGTCAATATCAACCACCCAGGAGACGAGGAGGACCTGTTCCTCGCCCCGCAGCTTGCCCGTGCCGTTAAACCACACCAGGTATACGCATTTCTGCTATGAAATGAGCCTTTTTCCATTTCACTTGGACGTGGAACCTCTTGGTCGACATCTCTTCCTCTACTTTCAGATTGGTGGTATTCGTTTCCTGTATGATAACCTGGTGGAGTCTCTAGAGCGCTATAAGAGCAGCAGTGGCTTCGGCTGTGTTCTGGCTCACAGTATGGGCCTGGGCAAAACCCTACAGGTCATCTCCTTTATCGACGTCCTGCTGCGGCACACTGGAGCCAAAACTGTCCTCGCCATTGTACCTGTGAGTGTCCGAGAACCAGAGACGGCCTGGGATTGTGTTTGTCGCTCTGTCAGAGAAGTTTGAGTCTCATGTCTCCTCTCGTCTCCAGGTGAATACACTACAGAACTGGCTGGCTGAGTTTAATCTCTGGCTGCCTGCTGCTGAGTCCCTTCCCCCCGACACGGATCCAGCCCAGGTTTTACCTCGAACCTTTAAGGTTCATATCCTCAATGATGAGCACAAGTATGAATGCTTCACTGCCTCTTATTTGCACTCCAAATGTTAATATGGTGAACCAAAGCAAGGGTGAATCCCACGGAAAGAGACAAGAACATGTCTAGGTCATATTGCACCCCAAAATCAAAAGAAAGATTACCTTATATTGGTTTTATATTGTGACATTATTTATTGATAATTAAGCACATTTCTGTCCTCAGTTGTCATTGCCATAATTCCATTGTCATTATTGTGATAGGAATATGTTAATAATGGTTATATATATATATATATGTATATGTGTGTGTGTGTGTGTGTACATATATTTATATATTGTATGTGTGTGTTTTCAAAGAAATTCATGCTTTATTTAAATTCATTATTTAAGATTAAATAGTTATATAATTACTATTATAAATAAACAATTGGTTATTAAAAATGAGTAAATATGCTAGTAAATTAATTACAAAATGACAATGTTAACAAATGAAGTTAATAAAACAATGTATTAATAATGTCTATTAATACATTCACATAATCATATAATTTATGCTTAATTTTATGGTGATTTAAATAAAAAAAATAATTGTATTAAAGTAACAAGAATCACCATTGAATATGTGAACACAATGTTAATTTTTATTTTCAGGCATTTATTATCATAATTATTATTAATTTATTATAATAAATGTGTAATAATAGCATTAACAGATAACAGTGGTGTATTGAAATACATATATATATATATATACACACACACATATGTATATATATATATATATATAAAATATGTGTATGTATGTGTTATTTATATTAAATGTTATTTATATTTAGTGTCATTTGTTATAAATGCGTATTTTTCAGTATTTTTATTATTAAATGCTAATTCAATTATTTACATGTTACATTATTATTAATGTAAAAAAATATTGTTATTAATTATTAATTAAAAAAAAATATATTATGATTAATTAAACTATTTGGATATGAAACTTCCTGACATGTTACAGTACTGAATTTGGAGAGAAAATGTGCTTTATTGTCATTAACAATAATGTCACAATGACAAAATAAAACTTGGTCTCAAAAATAGGCTATATATTATGAAAAATATAATTATCTATTCAATTTTAAGTTTTTTTTTTGTTTTTTTTGTGAGATTTACGCACAAAATGACATATAATCTCTCACAATATGTTTGGGATCTTTGTTGTTAAAGTGTTTATGTTGGTCATGATTTGCGTGTTAATCGGTAGTTCAGTCGCTTGTAGCATCTGTTGACACATCAATGTATTTCTTGCATCTGGACCAGAACCACAGTGGCCCGGGCCAAGGTGGTGGAGGACTGGACTTGTGGCGGCGGGGTGCTGCTAATGGGGTACGAGATGTACCGCCTGCTGTCTCTCAAAAAGAGCTTTGTAACTGGCCGCAAGAGGAAGTCCAAGAAACCCGCGGGACCTGTAATTATTGACCTGGACGAGGAGGACCGTCAGCAGGAGCTCATGAAAGGTCTGTCGGGGATTGCGGGTGGAAAATGTACGGCGTTTATTCTGGTTATGGTCTCTAATGAGTTTTTGCGTGTTCTCTGTGGTGTTCAGGGATTGAGAGAGCACTGTCGCGGCCCGGACCGGATGTCGTCATATGTGACGAGGGCCACCGTATCAAAAACTGCCACGCCAGCACCTCGCAGGCCCTGAAGAATATCCGGTCCCGGCGGCGGGTGGTTCTGACCGGATACCCGCTGCAAAACAACCTGATCGAGTACTGGTGCATGGTGGATTTCGTCCGGCCCGATTTCCTCGGTACGCGGCAGGAGTTTAGTAACATGTTCGAGCGGCCCATTCTGAACGGCCAGTGTATAGACAGCACACCGCAGGACGTCCAGCTCATGAGATACAGGAGTCACGTCCTGCACAGTCTGCTGGAGGGCTTCGTGCAGAGGTCAGCTATTATTATTACATATTTATTATTGTTTATTTTATTTATTTAAAAAAAACGACCATGTACAATTTCACATTATTTTTACAGTCTCAAGCATTGTTCTTATGATTATTTTTATCATTATTATTATTATTATTATTGAGTATTAATATTATCTTTCTTCTGAAATATTTATTATATTTACTTATTTGTTGTTGTTAATAAAATAATATATTAATTATGTCTATTAATATATTATTACATATTAGTATCATTTATGTTCAGATTTATAGTAATTTAAATAAAAAAAATCATTGTATTATAGTTCATGAGTCATTATTACGTTATGAATATTTATTATTGTTTATTTAATTATTATTGAATATTTGTTATCTTTTACGTTTATTATTAAATAAATATTTATGTTATTATCACCATTATTAGTAGTAGTATTATTGTTATTTTCATTATGAAATATTCTTATTGTTTACATTAATTATCTATTTATTATTTACCCATTTTTATTATTTGTGGTATTAGTAATGAATATTTATTTTTACATGTTTGTTATTGTTATCATTTTTATTATGTCATTATTAATAATTTGTTTTCAATATTAATATTATTGAATATTCATTATTATTATTATTATTATTATTATATAACATATTATTGTTGTTTACAAATTATTAATTTACTATTTAGGTTTTTGTTGTTTACGTACATTTATTATTAAATGTTTATTATTATTATTAAATGTGTATTAGTGTTAACAATTATTGTGGATTTATTTTTATTTTTTTGTTATTATCATTACTCTTTTAATAAGATTTTTATTACATTTGTAATATGGAATATTTAATTAATTTTTATTAGAATTTATGTATGTATTATTGTTTACAAACATTTATTAATAGTAAATTGTATTATTATTATTAAATAATATTATTATATTTATTATTTGTTGTTGTTATTAAATATTTATTTTTATTTACAAATTATTGTTTATTCAATATTTAAGTTTGAGTTTTGATTGTTTTTATTATTATTGAATATTATTGTTTACATGTATTATTTAATTATTACATATTTATTATATACGCAACGTATATTTTCTTTAGAATCAAAATGTCTTGGAAAATAAGTCTTATTTTTTGTTCACAATTTTTGCTTCTCAAGTAAATTTCTCTTCTAAGGAGGTTTAGGTACAGAACAAAAATGGCGTTTTTGTGCATTTTTGAGTTGGACCATTGGTTTTGGAAAATGAAGCTAAACTGTTTTCTCCCTGGCCAGGCGAGGTCACGATGTTCTCCGGAATCAGCTTCCGGCGAAAGAGGAGCACGTGATCCTGGTACGACTGTCTCGCCTGCAGAGGGCGCTCTATACGGAGTTCATGAACCGCTTCAGGGAGGCGGGAAACACCGGGTGGCTCGGACTCAACCCGCTTAAAGCTTTCTGTGTTTGCTGCAAGGTACTTACACCCCAAAGACGCACCTGTTGTATGCCTTGCAGGGCTGTACAGTGCGACATATATGTCGCACGTGCTACAAAAAAACCGGTCTGTGCGATGAATAAATTTACCACTGTAGCACGGGTGCGATACAATTTTGCATGTTCATAACACAGCCGCTTAATAGTGTGAAGTGATTTCGTTGTGCTTGTTTGTGTGTGTGAGATTGATTATACTTGGTAGTTAGGGGTGTGCGATATGACGATTTTTGAATGTCTCCACGATCTGCTTTTGAAGAAATATCGTATCTGCTACAGCGCACATTCTATCAGCTGCAGTTCTGGCGCCTCCCTCCGTCTCAATATAATGTACAACGCCACATGCATTCACATCAGTGTTAACTCAGCGGTAGAGTTACTCTCACGGGACACTGCACTTATGCGCAATCACAAAACTACATTATTTCCATCTGCTTTAATAATTAATTTTTATTAGAATTTATGTATGTATTATTGTTTACAAACATTTATTAATAGTAAATTGTATTATTATTATTAAATAATATTATTATATTTATTATTTGTTGTTGTTATTAAATATTTATTTTTATTTACAAATTATTGTTTATTCAATATTTAAGTTTGAGTTTTGATTGTTTTTATTATTATTGAATATTATTGTTTACATGTATTATTTAATTATTACATATTTATTATATACGCAACGTATATTTTCTTTAGAATCAAAATGTCTTGGAAAATAAGTCTTATTTTTTGTTCACAATTTTTGCTTCTCAAGTAAATTTCTCTTCTAAGGAGGTTTAGGTACAGAACAAAAATGGCGTTTTTGTGCATTTTTGAGTTGGACCATTGGTTTTGGAAAATGAAGCTAAACTGTTTTCTCCCTGGCCAGGCGAGGTCACGATGTTCTCCGGAATCAGCTTCCGGCGAAAGAGGAGCACGTGATCCTGGTACGACTGTCTCGCCTGCAGAGGGCGCTCTATACGGAGTTCATGAACCGCTTCAGGGAGGCGGGAAACACCGGGTGGCTCGGACTCAACCCGCTTAAAGCTTTCTGTGTTTGCTGCAAGGTACTTACACCCCAAAGACGCACCTGTTGTATGCCTTGCAGGGCTGTACAGTGCGACATATATGTCGCACGTGCTACAAAAAAACCGGTCTGTGCGATGAATAAATTTACCACTGTAGCACGGGTGCGATACAATTTTGCATGTTCATAACACAGCCGCTTAATAGTGTGAAGTGATTTCGTTGTGCTTGTTTGTGTGTGTGAGATTGATTATACTTGGTAGTCAGGGGTGTGCGATATGACGATTTTTGATCGTGGACTATTAAAATGTCTCCATGATCTGCTTTTGAAGAAATATCGTTGTATCGTGCTACAGTT
>NW_015544162.1:72698-77890 GCF_001515605.1 Sinocyclocheilus anshuiensis
TTTTTTTGTATAGATCTGGAATCATCCGGATGTTTTGTACGAAACTCTGCAGAAGGAAAATCTGGCCAATGAGCAAGATCTTGACCTGGATGACCTCAACTCCACCAGCGGGACCCGCTGCTCCGCTCCGGGAATAAAGGGCAAGTCGTCCGACCCGGCCAACAGCAAGATGGCTGCTATGGGACCCCTGAACCCCTTACAGGAGAAGGCCAACCAAGTCATCACATATGAATGGGTAACACTGCGCAACTTAGAATGTGTTTGACTCTTTGAATTGAAATGAAACCGAAATGCTAATATGACTTATCACAAATGTGAAATCACAAATGTGCAATTAAATTAAATAAATATATGTGATGCATGTTTCTGTGTGGTTTTCAGTGGCTCATTTCGCAGTAAATTTTCTTTCCAAATTTGTTATTAGTGGTGCTTATAAACCAGCTGTTGTCAACAAAAGCTTTAAGAGCTCTCTGCAGTTTTTGCCAAACAGAAGCTTGTTGGTATAACTTTTGAAAATACAGAAAATAAGACAGTCATAAATATTAGTTTATTATAATGTAATAAATTGTACCATAAACTAAAATTACTATTATATGACTATTATATTTTTTATTGTTGTTTTTCAGTGAAATATTTCAATAGTAATATTTCTTCTGTATTAAATGGTAATATTTCTTTATATATTTATTTCGTTTAGTTTTAACGCATTTTTTAAAAATCTCAATTTTTATCAGAAAAATCACAATTAGTGTTTTTTCCCCCAAATCGTGCAGTCCTAGAACACATTGTTCACTTTCTCATTTGCCTTTAGCATTTTCTTTTTAACTTATAATGTTAGAAAAAGCAATCATATTTTTTACGAGACTATTTTATGGCTTGTCTCTTAGAATTAGCACCAGCTGTTTTTGCTACTGTACCTTTAAGACTTCTGTATGTAAATATTATGATTGGTCTTTGTTTGCGCCCGGCTGCTGAACTTTGAATAGATTTTAGTTGGAAATGTTGGTGGTCATGATGTAATTTCTGCACATTATGAACACATTTGAATCCTTTTTGAATCATTTGTTTTAGGCAAAAGTCATCATGACCAACTACCAGACGGGTGTTCTGGAGAACTCTGCCAAAATGGTTCTGCTTTTCCACCTGATTGACGAGAGTGTCAAACGAGGAGATAAAATACTTGTTTTCAGGTGGGAAATGTTTGCAGTTTTTTATGCGTGACAGTGTACAGATGTTTGCCTTTTTCTGTAATCTCTCCTTAGGCATCCTGAGCTGTCAGTCATGCTTTTATTTTACATTTACCTCAACACATACACTGGCTTGTTTATCTGTGTGTGATTGTTGCAGTCAGAGTTTATCAACGCTTACGGTTATGGAAGATTTCCTGAGTCGGAGGCCAATGCCGATCCAAACAGAAACTGGGATGCACAACTGGGTCCGGAACGTCAATTACTACAGTGAGTTTTCAAACGTTTGCTGATGCCAAGGACCAGGGTTGTTATTGTTAACTAAAACTAAAATGATAAAGAAAAGTTCATTACTTGAAATAAAAACTAAATAAACTAAAACTAATAAATACAAATCATTTTTAGAGCTAAAAAAAAATCCAAAAGATTAAAACAAATAAATAAATACACAAAGTTTTCCTGAAAGCTTCCCCCTGCGAAGGACCCTCTTCCTAAAATATAAAGGCAGCTATGTATTTTATGAAAGAAATGGTAAGTGGAGTGGTTATTAGAATTTTAAAATGGAAATTTAAGTGTGATTGAATTTTAACGTTTATAAATTTTGGAAATATAATAATAATCATCATAGTTAATAATTAATTCAAATGTATTTAAAAAAATAAAAAGACAGTTATATTTTTAAAAGCCTTGTTTATACTGTGTGAGACAAATAATACGTGTGATAAGTGTCCTATCATTTTAATTAATAATAATAAAAATAATAACTAATAATAATTAGTAATATTCATGTAATGTTACTTTTAAGTCATAATTTAAGCATTTTTAAAATTTACTTGTGAATAAAATATAATGTTTAATATATCTGAAAAAAGTTATATAATTAGCTATTCAAATATTTTAGCAGTACATCTCAAAACACTAGTGCTGTCAAGCGATTAATCGCATCCAAAATAAAGGTTTTTGTTTACATAATATATGTATGTGTACTGTGTATATTTATTATGTATATATAAAAACACACACATACAGTATATATTTTGAAAATATTTACATGTATATATTTATGTTATTTATATTAAAGATAAATATATTTAATATGTAAACAACATATTTTTCTTAAATATATACATGTATATGTGTGTATTTATATATACATAATAAATATACACGGTACACACACACATATTATTTAAACAAAAACTTTTATTTTGGATGCGATTAATCGCGATTACTCATTTGAAAGCACTACAAAACACATTTTCATAAATAGTTGTCCAAAGAACCTTTTATTGTGTTTTTTTTTCTTCTTTTTTTGTCACTGACTTTTTCTACAGACCCATATTAAATATTTATTAATAATTTTCATTTCTGTGGCCTATAGATCAACTGCCTAAGGTTTGTTGTGGTTTAGGGTATTTGTTCTTTCTAAATTCACTGTTTTTTTTTTGTCTCCTGTGCAGGGTTGGATGGGAGCACATCAGCTTCAGAGAGAGAAAGACTCATCAACCAGTTTAACGACCCGGCAAACAACCAAGCCTGGGTCTTCCTGCTGTCCACCAGGTGAACTTGAGCTCAAAAATATGCCACAAATAGTGACAAAACGATGAGGTCTGGACTAACAGGCTGCTGTATTTGCAGGGCTGGTTGTTTGGGGGTGAATCTGATCGGTGCGAATCGCGTGGTGGTTTTCGACGCATCGTGGAATCCGTGTCACGACGCTCAGGCCGTCTGTCGCGTGTATCGCTACGGCCAGCACAAGCCTTGCCACATCTATAGGCTGGTGTGTGACTTCACACTGGAGAAGAAGATCTACGACCGGCAGGTGTCCAAGCAGGGCATGTCTGGTAAGAGAGGGCAGGAAAGTCTGGGATTTTTTATTTTTGTCTTCATGTGAAAACAGTTCTGACTTTATGATTACCTGTTGACCAGATCGAGTCGTGGATGATTTGAACCCTGTCCTCACCTTCACGCGGAAGGAAGTGGAGTCGCTGTTGCACTTTGTGGAGGAGGAGCCTGATCCCAGCCAATCAGAGCTGGTCCCTAGTGAGGACTTGGAAATCGTCATTAAACAAGCCTGCCTGTTATATCCACACCTCTTAACCAAGGTAATTACTCTTTCCACACCAGTTTTAAAATGTTACTATTCCAAACAAAATTCTGGAATAGTTAATTCCGTTCCACAAAATTCTGAATCATACAGTTTGAAAGCTTAGCTCATGAATATTGATTAGGCCATGTTGACATTGATTCGTAAACTTCTTTTTTGGAGCCTTTCTAATGCTTTCTTTCTGCAACCATCCAAATCCAAAAATTCTGGCCTAAGTTGTAATCCTACTATGGTTTAGGCTTAGCTTATTAATATTAATTAGTTTGTGTTCACATAGTTATGTAACTTTTCTGGAGCATCCAGTTATGTAAGCTAATTCCTATCTGTAAACAAGACCAGCTACTCTTGTACAAATTAGGGTTGGGCGATGTCTACAAATTTGGCATTGGATGATGTCTACAGTGAAACATCGCGATCGACGATGACATCGGCGGGGAGGGGTGTGTGCCCGAAGCGTGAATCCTTATAAGGGAAAACAACTAACGATTCCTAACACCGTGTCTACACCGGACGCGAGTGGTGCGGCGCAACAAAATACTATAGAACCACTGATCTATAATAGAGATTAATTATATATAGATCAGTCAATAGAACTCATTATAATCAGTGATGCTGTCTACACTGGATGCGGCGCGGCGTGACACGACAAATCCCTGACAGTAAACTGCTGCCGTGTTCTATTTATGACATGCTGACACAAATTTCAAATGATTTTCAACGGTCGCTTTGTCGCTTCCAGTGTAGACAGACTTAACTGATGCGACACGACAACTGTCACGTCCGGTGTTGACACGGTGTAAGGAGAGATGACTGAGGACGATGGCGAATGATTTGCAGATCCTCAGTACCACTGACAAACATATAATCTTGTAAAATGTGTTGTAAGTACTGCCGCTCCTTAGTATAAACAGAGTACGTGCGATCACGAATCTCGAAAGTGATGTTGAAACTAAAAAGCAATCGTGCATTCAAAAAGGGGGGGGGCGGGTGAATCACGATGCCGGCGCAACATCGTGATGTCTATCAGCCATCGACGATGGCATCGTCTATCGGCCCAACCCTAGTACAAATTCAACTATTCCAGCAACATTTTAAATCCTATTATGGTGTAGGCTTTGCTTATGAATCTTAAATCATTTTCAAAAATGTAAACATTCTGAATCCTACTACAGTGTAGACTTGGCTTATGCATATTAATTAGGTTGTCATGTAAGCTCATTTCTATCTGTATTCATCACAAGCTACTGTTATCCAAATTTTAATAAAAAGCTTAGCTCATGAATATTATAATATAATATCTGTATTATACACCAGCTATTTAGTCTCCAAATCAAGCTATTCTAGCAAAATTATTAATGGGGTGATTTCATGAATATTAATTAGGTTGAGCTTATGTTTCTTCATAACTTTACTGAGACATCCAGTTGTGTAACATAATAGCTCTATCTGTATTATACATCAGCTATTTAGCTTCTAAATTTAGCTATTCTACCAAAATTATAAATTCTACTATGGTGTGAGTTAATGCAGGGGGGCGCCAGCACCTGTCAAGGAGGGCACGAGCATCAGTTAATTCAGAGATGTTCTCTTGAGAATTTATGAATATGAGTTAACAAATCTTTAGCCATCCACTAGGGGGCAATCTGACTCCCACTGCTAGTCGACAGTTAGAGCAGAGTTGGCTCGACGCTATACCAGGGGCGGTTCTAAACCCTTTTTAGGTGGGTTTCAGCCCCCCTATCTGTCACCTTAGCCCCCAAAACTATCTTAATGATCAGGCCAGTGCTGCTTCCTCGAGAAAGTTTTTCACTCTTACGTGTTTTAAGGCTTGTCAGTTTAAACATTAAAGTAATTTTAAGCCATTTAAGCCCAAGACATCTCAATGCGGTACTCGCGCA
>NW_015544162.1:78323-81062 GCF_001515605.1 Sinocyclocheilus anshuiensis
ATATTAACGATCAGGCCAGTGCTGCTTCCTCGAGAAAGTTTTTCATTCTCACGTGTTCTCATGTGATTTTAAGTCTTGTCAGTTTAAACATTAAAACCCATGGGGTTGGAAGTTGGGGGGGCGCGAGTGAAATTAGACCAACTTGGGGGGGCGCATGTCCTAAAAGGTTGAAAACCCCTGAGTTAATGAATATTAATTAAGTTGTGCTTTCATTTCTTTATAACCTTAGTGAAACATCCAGTCATGTAACATATTATCTCTATCTGTATTATACATCAGCTATTAAGTGTCCAATTTAAGCTGTTCTGGCAGAATTATGAATCCTACTGGTGTGAGCTCATGAATATTAATTAGGTTGAGCTTACTTTACTATATAACCTTACTGGAGCATCCCATCACATAAGTAAATTTTTATCAGAATTTCACACCAGCAAACATTTATAAATTGGAATATTTCAGACATTCTAAATTCTACAATGGTGAAGGTTTAACTTTTTTAACTAAAATATTGATAAGATTAAGTAATTAGAGTGCTAATATTCCTTCCTAAGTCATTCAGTCGCCTATGCTAATATATGTCTGTTTTCCACACCAGCAATCGTTCCATCACGAGTCTCTCCTGATGGACCGCAAGGATTTGAAACTGACCAAAGCGGAAAAGAGAGCAGCCAAGAAAAGCTATGAAGATGAGAAGCGGGCATCCGTGCCGTATCAGCGGCCCTCTTACGCACATTACTACCCAGCTAGCGACCAGAGACTCACCAATATCCCTGCTTTCAGCCAGAGGAACTGGTGAGTCCACCACAGAAACCCTAAATGTAGCGCCCTTCTGTTTCGAGAGTATTTTAAAATATGTTTGCTTATCCAAACCTTTCGTTCAGGCGGCCCCCTCGTCATTTAGAAGAGAAACCAGTTGCAAGCGTGAGGCCAGTTCAGTCCACACCCATTCCCATGATGCCCCGACAGGTACCCATGGGCATCCCCGGTTCAAGCGCGGGGTTCCCCGTCAACTACCTG
This sequence comes from Sinocyclocheilus anshuiensis, assembly GCF_001515605.1. Taxonomy (NCBI): domain Eukaryota; kingdom Metazoa; phylum Chordata; class Actinopteri; order Cypriniformes; family Cyprinidae; genus Sinocyclocheilus; species Sinocyclocheilus anshuiensis. Next base: position 79,341 of record NW_015544162.1, read on the forward strand.
CAAAAAGCTGGCGTTTATGTGCAGCGCGTTGTCACCACCACTGGTACAGACAGTTCACTTGTAGTGCTTGCAACTTCTTGCTTCTTGTTCCCAGTTTGTTTCTTCATGATTTAATGTCTTTGCTCTGCAGATATTGTGATCCCAGGTTCCAACAGCAGCACAGATGTCCAAGCCCGGATCGGTGCAGGAGAGAGTATTCACGTTATCAGAGGATCCAAAGGTACCTCAGTTTCAGAAAACTGTTGAGAGCGTTGGCTGTTCACTGAGTGTTGGTAAGGTTTATTTACTTCATATTCTGTCATTTGCACTGCAGGCACGTACATCAGGACCAATGATGGGAGGATATTTGCCATCCGCTCTGGAAAGCCAAGACCACTGGAAGGAGGAGCCACAGGTTCAAGAGGTGTGCTAATTTACTAATTTGTAAATTAGCAGTTCTTCTGGCATAAGCTTGAGGCAAAATTGATCCCATTTTATAGACTTTTAATGCGTTTCAGTCGGATGTGGGATATTCCTACTTCCGAACTTTGAAGTCATTCCTTTAACTGACATTCAGAAGATGGTAAAACATAAGAAACCAAATGACAATAGTACCATTGTCTTTGAGTTTGAGGATAAACGATGCTATGCAATACACTTTCTATTGCGTTCTATGCAAGTAGGAATGTCAGAAAATGGATTATTGTGCAAAGTTCACCGTTGTACATTTTTCCAAAGACAAAAGATGTGTTGCTTCAAAGATTGTCCTTTTTGGTGCCTCTGTTTCACTTGATCTAGAGGTCTGCGTAGGATGGATGTTTTAGTCCTGTTCCTGCAAGATTTTGTCCTGAATATTGTCCCGTATGATATTGTGATACTGAATATTGTCCGTATAAGGCCCAATGACAGAGGTAGAGGCAAAATGAAGATGCTTTACCTCGCTGGTGTGTACAATCAAAAAGCACTGAGAATATCGAAAACTTTACCTGAAATTGTTCATCTTTCCTACCACCCCCACACTCATTAATTCAAAACTTGTTAGTATCCCGCAGTAGTCACATGGGTGTAGAGGCCTCTACCTTGATCAAGACCACAGTTTTTATTGTTGATGGTTTAATCCTTTACTGGGGTGTGACTCTACGATCTTTCGGTGACCACCTCAGATCTTTACCTAGTAGTTTACACCAACATAAACTAACAAAATCTCTTTCTTTCTCGCAGAGGAATCAGGCCCTCCCTTGCATTTTGTCAGTAACGGTCGTGCATCGCCTCAGGAGCCAAAACGTTTAACCCCCGAGGCTCCGCCTCGTCCTTCGCCCCAAGACAGCCCCAAGCTGCTCCGAGAATTCCAGAGTAACAAGGACCCAGTTCCAGCGGGAGAAAACTTGCCATTTTCAGGAACACCCGAACCCTCGGGAGTGGACAGACCCATCCAGAACCCAGTTCGAATCCCCGACCAACACCGGCAGCTCAGCAATGATATTGCGTCGTCTGTGGACATTCAAAGTTTGAAACGGAAGCTTTTGGAAAGTCGGACATCCAAACCACCTAGCACCAAAAGGACCTCAACATCAACCGGTGTAGCCGGGAGTTACCCGGGATTTCCTTTAAGCAGCGGATTTGGGTTCCCATCCATGGGGCTGAACCCTGCCTTGCTGGGCGCACTGGGTCACATGACTCCCCCCTCTCTTGGAAGCAGGTCGCACCTCCTACAGCAAGCCGGTCAGGCTCTGGGGGACCTAC
>NW_015544162.1:81072-95146 GCF_001515605.1 Sinocyclocheilus anshuiensis
TCTTTCCTCGACCTGCTCGACCAACACCACATCCGCCACGCATGCTGGAATGCTGGCACCTTCTTCATCCTCAGTGCCCTCTTCATCATCATCCTCCACTTCCTCCTCGCTCCCACCCTTCCTCATGAACCCTGGCATGGCAAGCATGCTCTCTGGCTTCCCGGTACCATTTTCCCAGCCGCTGTTCCCTGGGTCCCTACACCCTAGAGGCCTGTCCTCTACGCCAGCCCCTGCCTCCACTGCCTCCAATTTCCTCTCTTCCTCCGGCCTGCTGGGGGCAGCGTTCAACCGCCCCGACACGCACCCCTCGCTTGCGGAAAACGGCGGGAGCAGCTCAGACGACGATGTCATAGAGGTGATGGGCCAGTGATTGGCTGCCTTGGATTCCGTTGTTCCAAATGGAAGAAACCTATTGTATGGAGCTGAAATTATATAAATCCAAATGCTGAATATGCATGGAGTTAAGAAAGGCGATTATATATTTTTCTTTACCGTAAGGGACCAGAGCACAGGGCTAACGTGAAGAGCCCTAGTCGTATCTCTCTCGCGAGGGCCTTGACACAGACCTGACGAATTCCCTCAGAGAGAATACCGAACCGAACTTAAATGTGATTGTCTTTACAGACTTTGCATTCGTAAGAGATGACTTTAGAGATACTTAGCCATTTGCTAGACCTTGTAGCATCACCTGGAATGATAAACGAAAAAATATATGTGACCTTTTTTATTATAATTGTAAGTTCTACTATTACTTTTGTAAACAGTGGTCCTACATGAATATTCATATTCGTTTGAAATCGCAGACTGGGCAACGAGGGGAATTCGTAACAATCGAATCGTAGAACAACAGAAGCCATGCCTAGCATTAGCACCGCTGAGACCTTTTTGCTTTCCTTTGAGAAAAAAAAAACGACAAGGAAAACCTTAAAAACTCGAATGTATTTTCATGTTAGCCTTTAAAATTTGGTGGAGGGACGTAAGTTTAGTGCGTTTAGTGCGTTTAGTTCGATATTAGCCTTAAAGCAGACAAATGGATTTGTGTTCTCGTTCAATTGCGTAGCAAACAAAATCATCCATTGTTCTCCATTGGGATCATCTTACGAATGTGTAGACTGTTATGCGACCCTACTAGCTGTCGTTTTTCGAAATTTGCGCTTCGGATCATCTGCGCGCTCATTCAGTTTCATCCGTGTTGGGGCCACAGTCATGACCAAAGTGTTCGTTGGGCCGTTTTAAAGAATCTCGATGTGTTAAACGTTTGTGTTAATGTTGACTCGTTCACGCGCTGGTTGACCTGTGACTGACAAATCCCTCAGCTAATAACACTGTTCATTCTCTGTGCCTATTAGAGCTCTTTATTTTGACTCCTCCCACAATCTGCTTTCTGATTGGCAGATACCCACATTGTGAACTTTGGCCTGAGTCTGCAGACGCTGTTATATCAATATAATGGTGCGCATTTGACATGTGATTATATCTTTTTTCATTGTTATTCGAATCATTGTTTTGTAACATCTTACGGCATACCTATGTATTAGTTTTGTTTTCTCTTTTAACTATGTACAAATTTACCAGAAATATTTATTTATAATGCTGAAGAGTAATTCATTTTCATTCTTTTTTTTATTTTTATACGTTTTGAACCTTTTTTTTTAAGAAGGAAAAAAATCCCTCTATCCGAGAGACGCAGGGTTTTTTTCCCCATAGGTGAGTTCAATTATTATTATTATTTTTTTATAAAGTTAGTAAATCTTAATATAATGTAAATATTAACATCATGCACTTTATGCAGTTAAAACAATGTGTGAAATTGTGAAATGCAAAGAATTTAAATTAAGTGCACAAGCTTACGAAAAATCTATATAATTTATTCATACAATAGGCATTATAAACGTGATCTGTTATAGCACAGAAAATAAAGATTTTGTACATTTGAACAAAAAGGTTAAATACTTGTTGATTCATTCTCTGTGCCTATTAGAGCTCTTTATTTTGACTCCTCCCACAATCTGCTTTCTGATTGGCAGATACCCACATTGTGAACTTTGGCCTGAGTCTGCAGACGCTGTTATATCAATATAATGGTGCGCATTTGACATGTGATTATATCTTTTTTCATTGTTATTCGAATCATTGTTTTGTAACATCTTACGGCATACCTATGTATTAGTTTTGTTTTCTCTTTTAACTATGTACAAATTTACCAGAAATATTTATTTATAATGCTGAAGAGTAATTCATTTTCATTCTTTTTTTTATTTTTATACGTTTTGAACCTTTTTTTTTAAGAAGGAAAAAAATCCCTCTATCCGAGAGACGCAGGGTTTTTTTCCCCATAGGTGAGTTCAAGACCACGATCTGTGAGCGATTCAGCAGTCGGGACCCGCAAACACACGTGATCTCATACAGGCACTGTCCTGGGAGGTGTCCACACGTCATCTCATGTTCCCAGCATGGAGAGGAGTACATTCAAATGACATTGTATTTATTAAATATTGTTTTAACATAAACTTGACTCCTCCTGTATTTAGAATAACTGGTATGTATGTATATATATATATATATATGTATGTGTGTGTGTGTATATGTTTTAAGTTATATATAATAATAATAATATGTAAGTTTTCAGGTAAAAGTTTTCATAATGATCTACAATTGTTTAATTAAAAATTAAAAAAAATGTTTAAAACATTTTGTGCAACATTTAAACAAAATTATGATTTGTCATTTGTTACTTAAGATATTGTCACCATATTTATTATTAATAATATAAACATTCAGTCATAAGGCATAAATGTTTTCTCTCATGATCTGCGATTGTTTAATTCAACAGAAAAAGACTTTGTGCAACATTTTAACGAACACTGCAATCATTAAGAAACATTTGTTGGCATAAATGCTGCAATTGTTTAATTGAACAGAAAAGGGCGGACTGGCACTGATAAATGCAAATACATTTAAAAATGCATAAACATCAAAACAATAACAAATAATTTAATAAACACACTCTTTTATCGTCGCATTTAAGAAAAATAGTTGCATTCAGTCATTTCCAAAGATATCTGCACCAAAAATATGCACTGATGAAATGCATTCAAAAATTTGAAACGTTACAAAAATATATATTTTTTTTTTAGTTTTTAGGTAGTTGCAAAAGGACAAATACATAATTAACAATAAAACTAGCTCAGTAACTTGCAATTCTGGTCCAGCTGATAAAGTTCCGTTTCAGTCAGTAACGCTGCTCCCTATACGCAGAGTACACAGTTTGCGTAGGGCACCAACTCCCAGGGGGGCACCATCCCAGTTGCTCAAAAAAATTAAAAACAACGTGTGTTTGCAGCTGAATGCAAAGGATCATAATTGATGGATGGACATCTATGCCCGTGAAAAGACATCAGCAATCCGGCGCAGAGAAAAGAAAAAAAAAAGGTGAAAACAAAGCCCATGCATCATCACTTTCAGGCACATTCATAATCCTGTGTTTTTTTGACGTTGACGTTAATAATGTGTTTTAATGTCGGAAATAAGTTCACCATCACCAGCGCATCTAATATTCTCTCTGAGTTTCTATGTTCCTTTATGAAAATTAGCCATGGTTTTAACACGAATAACACCAAAAATCATCTTCTTGTATCCATGGTAACCGCAAGTTAACCATGGTTTTGTTATTTCAAATAATAATTTACAAAGAAGTATTAAGATGATAATTTTTGTGGTTATAAAAACAGACCTAAGACAACAATAGCCTTTAAAATGACTTAAAATGCATTATATAAAAACAATGAGGCAATAATGATTGGTTAATAACACTGTTAAAATACATAATGTAGGCTAATACAAAATAAACGATTTATGCACATTACCTGCAAAGGAAGCCAAAGGCCATGTAATTGCTGCTGCTACACTTACAGGACAATCAAACCCTTGTTTAGGGTATTGGCCAAACATTTAATTCAAATATTCACTTAATCTTACATTTTTGGCCAGCTTTTTGCTATAGATGACAAAGCCTCTATAATTTCTTCAACAAAAAACATACGGACATCACAACCCTCACAAAAATAAACCATGGTTTTATCGTAGTAAAACTGCTTAATTTTCTTTTGCGTGATTTCTGAATGCTTGAGACTATAAAATCAATCAGACAACTGTATTAATAAAATCATAGCCATAGGTAACTGGCTAGAGCTACAACTGTAGTACAAGTTTGTTTTTTTACTTCCATAATATTTGAGGAAGGGGGCACAACAATATAATCCTGCTTAGGGCACCCATTTGGCCAGCAGCGGCCCTGGTTTCAGTACTGCATTGGTTTGCGGGCCATGTAAGCGTTCGTGACCTGACTCATAACGAGCAGAGCGCACAGAACGGGACAGAGGACTATGTTCAGTTATCACACCTCATAAAGGACAGCCAGGTAGCAGCTGGACCCGCTCACGCTGCCGCCGAACCACGCCGAGCACAGTCCGAGGAACAAGCTCACACTGCCCAGCAGGTAGCCTACGCCAGTCCGTTCCTCGTGACGCAAATTCCGCCCACATGCCTTGATAGTTTTGCACGTAAATAAATTGTATCTCCTAACTTTGATTTGTGTGTGTGTGTGTGTGTGTGTGTGTGTGTGTGTGTTTTTCTCATGCCCATCCTCCAGTTCTGCTTCTTCATGACCGAAGCCGTGCTGCTGTTCAGCCCCTGTTCGTCTCCCGTCAAGCAGCCGAAGCACTGGGTCCTGCAGGGTTTGTGCGCATGGGCGTCGCTAGGCCATTTTTAAATTCATCATATCAGTACTTTTTAATTATGTTGTAAAATATATATTTACTTTTTGTAATGTATTATTACATGCTCGTGTTTATGTATTTCTTGCACTTATGATGTCATTAGTCTTTTGTGCATACAAACATTACATTTTTTATTTATATGTACACTGTAAAAAATTGCTGTAAAAAACGGCCATATTCTGACAGTAACATCCTGTTTTTTCATTACAACAGTACAATCCCGTAAAATAAACAATGTTTTCTGGGTAATATTTGTTATTTTCGAGAAAGTAGCCTTCTGCAGTCCTTGTAGTAACAGCGTTCAGATTCGACACTCAGAGGCTGTGTTTCAAATCACACCCTACACCCTCATTCACTATTCCCTACATGAGTTTACTAATACAGTCCACCTGACAGAGAGAATGAACACTAATGAGTGAATTCAGACAATGATGAACAGCTGCTGTTAACAAGCAGAATCACTGAAGAAAAGAGAAACACAAGAACTACAACTGACTTCAGGCACAGTCCGAGGAACAAGCTCACACTGCCCAGCAGGTAGCCTACGCCAGTCCGTTCCTCATGACGCAAATTCTGCCCACATGCCTTGATAGTTTTGCACGTAAATAAATTGTATCTCCTAACTTTGATTTGTGTGTGTGTGTGTGTGTGTGTGTGTGTGTGTGTGTTTTTCTCATGCCCATCCTCCAGTTCTGCTTCTTCATGACCGAAGCCGTGCTGCTGTTCAGCCCCTGTTCGTCTCCCGTCAAGCAGCCGAAGCACTGGGTCCTGCAGGGTTTGTGCGCATGGGCGTCGCTAGGCCATTTTTAAATTCATCATATCAGTACTTTTTAATTATGTTGTAAAATATATATTTACTTTTTGTAATGTATTATTACATGCTCGTGTTTATGTATTTCTTGCACTTATGATGTCATTAGTCTTTTGTGCATACAAACATTACATTTTTTATTTATATGTACACTGTAAAAAATTGCTGTAAAAAACGGCCATATTCTGACAGTAACATCCTGTTTTTTCATTACAACAGTAAAAAAAACAATGCATTCTGGGTAAAATTTGTTCTTTTCGAGAAAGTAGCCTTCTGCAGTCCTTGTAGAAAAGGAAATAACAGCAATTTACTGTAAAACTTAACAGTCAGATTAACCAAAGGAAAAAAGCTATTTTTACTGAAATATTAGTGAAGGTCCACAGAAAACAGTTATGCAAAGTCATGAACTGATAAGAAGAGTAAATATTGAACTGAACTGTATTAATGTGTTTTTGCTCAAGAGAGATCTGTTAGTTTAATGTAGTTTTGTGAGTCATCATTGTGCTGGAGAGTAGAGCCTGTGCTTCAGTCAATGATGAGCCACAAACACTGAAGTTCTGCTGCTTTATTTAAAGACCGTAACTGTGCGGTTGCCTAAGCAGCGATGATTTGAGTTAAAGACATGTTTTTAGTTATTTAAAGTGTTTGTAGTTTTATACTATGAAATATTTCTTCTTAATGGACTCAAATGAAATAAGTTCACATTGCTAACACCGTATGAATACTAGTATTTTAAACTCGGACTGTTTGAAGCAATTGGAGCAGAGTTAATTTCCATGGTAGTATAACAGTATCATACTGTAAAAATGAAGAGCTATAAATTTATGTCAGTAAATTACTGTTATTTAACGGCACAATTCACGGCAATTAGTTGCCAGGAATTTCCTGTAAAATGACAATAAATTTTTAACAGTGTAGGCCTATATAATTTATAGGATATTTAAAAGACATTTAAATTAAAGTCTAAACACATGATCAAGAATTTGATATATAGTAAAAACAGTAATAATTTCTTCCAGTTTGCCTCTGTTCTAGAAATTCCTTTGCTGGTGCTGACGTGGGATGTGATGTTTACATGCATGTCTTTCCATGGTTTGACCTGCAGGGATCACACTGGACTTTTTTTTTCCAGATTCTGCAAATGATTAAATCCTTCACAGTTCACTGTTATTTGTGTCAGTGTCGATTTTACCAGAACTTAGACCCATTTTTTTATTATTAATAAAATACAATATAACTGTGCAATATACAATTGTATTTTGAGAAAATAAGTTTGTTTATTTAGGCATATTGATTGATTAATTATAAATCAATTATAAACCTTCTTTTTTGTGTTTGTATTGATTTTTAGATGAAATATTTTTTATTTTACTTTGTTTTTTTATTTCCTGTTTATAAATACTGGGGGTCAGTAATGTTTTTACCTTTAAAAGTATGTTTTTGTGTACTTTCTATTTAGATTTATTTATTATGTTTATTTTATATTATGTTTTATTTTAATTGTATTGATTTTCAGTCAATAAATACAGGGTTCGGTTACATTTTTACCTTCCTTGAAAACTTAATAATGAAAATTTGAAAAGTAATAATGTTGTGCGTACTCACGTACTTCATACTAGTTTACTTGATGGTTACACTGCTTTTATTTTAGGGTCATTCATTCACAATTTCAGTGTGAAACAAATCTATTTTATGAGTACACAAAATGCATCTTGGCATTGACCCCTGCATATACTAATGAAACAGTTTATATTCTTGATTAAAAGATTTAATAACTGCATACTGGACATTGTTCTGTATCAAAATATTGCAAATTGTCCCCTAATATAGTTACAGTCACATATCAGGGAGAACAGCAGAGTTTGTTCAGTGAAATGTCATGAAATGACTGGAGACTCCAATGACCGTAACAAAATCAGACATTCACGACCAATTCCTGGCATGAATTCCTGTGTCCTGTGACCCGCTGGCCTTCATCCAGACTGAAAGGAGGACAGAAACCTCCTTATCTCCTCCTGTGGGTCTCCAGACCTCCCTTCCTGATGATAGAAGACATCCGCTATCAGAGAGAATGCGATCAAGCCTATGGACGTCTGCCAACTAGATCAAGTGCACTAGATTTCGATACAGTCACTGCACTGAATGTTTCACATGGGAAAATGGGAACTGATCTTCTAATTTGCCATTTTTCAGTTTCTTAAGGTCATATCCAACACGTATGCATAATTCTGTAGCAAAAATCGGAAGATTTGTCAAAAACGATGTAAACTTTAGTCTGTTCCTTGCACAAAACTATCGTGTGACTTAATATACATAGCATACAAGTTGTATAGAGCGCTTTTATGGGAAAGTGCTGCGTTATACGAATCTTGTTTTGAATGATGTGAGAGTGAAACATTTTTGGCTGCTCTGTCCCTTTAAGAACGAGTTTAATTTTAAACAAGGTCATTGTAAATAGACCCACAGCCTGCCACAGGCGGAGGTTCGCGTTATAAGACCCGAGGGTCCACCAAATGTTTCAGGAAACGATGTCCGCTCAAACTAGGACAGGTCGCGCCGGATTAAGCGTTAATCTGAGTCTACGGCGCATGCGCAGAAACGCACGCTAGAAAACGAACCACGAGAAAACATCTGTGGAAACATCTCGCTGCCGATGGAGGATCATTTTCACTTCATCCTTGAGCGTAATGGAAGACGTTTTCTCAGTTTTGCGCAATCATTTGCGTGGTCTGCTCTCAAACACGCGTCGTGCGCGCAGATTACGCTTAATTTGAGACGCCAAAAACGGATTTGAGGAAACCGACGCGTTTACTGTCAATCTGACCGTTAAAAGTGACTTGCTTTGGTTTAAGGTAGGTTTGTCTTCTTAAACAGTTACTACAAGAGGTCCAAATACGAGTGAAACTGTAATCTGACTTTAGTTGACAAATTATAGACGTACTTTCCGAAATTTGTAGGCTTTTTATCAATGACGTCAAATTGCTAATCTAATCTGTTAGAGATTATTTCCTTATATTTGTTGATTTGTTTTTTTTTGTGTGTTATTTGTCTGCAATTAATAGCTGCTACACATTTTCACATTCGTTTTTATCTGGTTGTTGTATTGATATATTTCTAGTATGTATGCATTTATTCAATTATAGACGTACTTTCCGAAATTTGTAGACTTTTTATCAATGACGTCAAATTGCTAATCTAATCTGTTAGAGATTATTTCCTTATATTTGTTGATTTGTTTTTTTGTGTGTGTTATTTGTCTGCAATTAATAGCTGCTACACATTTTCACATTCGTTTTTATCTGGTTGTTGTATTGATATATTTCTAGTATGTATGCATTTATTCATTTATGCTTTTATTTATTTTCTTATCCTGTTGATTTGTTTTCTATATTATATTCTATTCTCTTGATTTGTTTATTTATGCATTTATTATTTATTAATTCGTTTATTTATGCAGTAAATGCATTTATTCATTTATGCTTTTATTTATTTTCTTATCCTGTTGATTTGTTTTCTATATTGTATTCTATTCTCTTGATTTGTTTATTTATGCATTTATTATTTATTAATTCGTTTATTTATGCAGTAAATGCATTTGAAGTCACATTTTAGTACCTAATCTGTATTCTATTAACTAATTTATTCATTTTAATTACACAAATTAAATAAAAAATGTATTTATTAATTTAATTATTTTTTTAAGCATGTATTTGTAGATTTAAACATTTATGTAAGTAGTCACACATTTATTGGTGCATTTATTTATTTGTTTATTATTTTAGCTAATTATCTGCATTATTTCCCAAGTAATTTGCCAGTTGCACATGCTTTCAGATCTAATCTTTATCCGGTATTCTATTCTATTCTGTTCTTTGCTATATTTGTCTATTTTATGACTTATTTATTTGCTATGCTTTTGTGACCCAGTTTTATGCCTCTTTCTGTTCATGGTTGGTTGTTCAGGCCCGTTCTCTGGATTAGGACAGTAGCCAAAAGAGGTGCCCTACAACAAAAATGGTCCAAAACACCCTTGAGTGCAATATCCCTCCTCACGCATACTGATCAGCCTCCAGATAGATGTTGTCAAGTGGTTTTGTAAAGGATAGATTTGTTTGCACAAACCCACTGGAATGTTAAATCCACATTTATTCCCGTTTGTAGACTTGCTGTCTGATGTTTAAAGAAGACAGACTAAACATTTAATTCTGTTCAACAAATATCAAGGGTCCTCACTTAAAGAAATTAAATATATATATATATATAAAATATATAATGATAGTAAAACACATTAATGGAGCCCTCTGAAGATCAGAGAGATTATAACTGTCCACATTTGCTGTAATCATACAGAACCACAATATAGAGCATAATCTAATCTCTGTTGTTTTTCCTCAGATTGAGCCAGATGAAAACTGATTTGAGAACTGACATCTTTCTGAAAACTCATCAAAAAACCATCATCTCTTTTATATTAAGACTGTAGGATCGACATGAGTGATCCATGTTTGTTCTGAGCCTGGATATGCAAACACATCAGAGCCAGACCCGAAGTCTGTCGGCCTGGTTTGGCGTAAACAGGATCGGTCTGATGTGGTCTGAAGTTATAAATCATCTCCCATGACCTACTGAGCCATGCTTTTCAGCCTCCTGTGTTCCCAATATGGCAAAATGTGAGCTCATTGAAGTGCAGGACTTGACTCCAGATGACCGCATCGAGTTAGCGCCCCCTAGCGGCCCTCCGGCCCGCGATGGGCCCACTCTAGAAAGGTGGAGCAAAGAGAAGGTGGTGCGGATGGTGGGGGAGCGCGTGCGTCTGGAGGACCCCGACTGGCTGACGTGTAAACCGGGATGGGGACACGACTTCCAGCCCTGCAGCCAGACGCAGCTGAGCTGGTGCGACCTCTGCGGAGAGTTCATCTGGGGCCTGTACCGCCAGAGCCTCCGCTGCACACGTGAGTCATTAGGAGATAATCGAGACCATTTCCACTGCCATATCTGTCTTCTGCTGCTGTCAAGACAATCTGGCCCTCAGAGAGCGTAAGCCAATAGGAAAAGGATGTTTAGACAGGGAAACGGACAGTTTAGAAAACGTCTTATGTTGGACAGAGATCGTGTGGGTGTGTGTTGTAAATACATGCTTAAGAAATTTAAGAGGAAAGTAAACAGCAAATCAATCAATAATGTCATCAGTTTATTTATGGTCAGTAAGTCACAAAACATAGCAAATAAATACTCTGCATAAGCATATAAATACTTTAAATGCATAAATACAAAAATGTAATTAAATTACCTCATACAGATTAGATGTTAAAATACATGCAGTTAATTTTAATTTTATTATGTATTAATACTAATACATGTATTAATACATAAATGTAAATCTATAAATAAATTAGTACTGGGCAACGATCAATCGCATCCAAAATAAAAGTTTTTGTGTACATACTTTATGTGTGTGTACTGTGTATATTTATTATGTATATATAAATACACATACATACAGTATATATTAAGAATGTTTATATATTAAATATATTTATATAATATAAATTATATGAAACGTATACATGTAAATATTTTCAAAATATATACTGTATGTGTGTGTCTTCATATATACATAATAAATATACACAGTACACACACATATTATAGAGCAAAAACTTATTTTGGATGCGATTAATTATTTGACAGCACTAAAATAAATGCATAGTAAATAATTAATAAAATACATAAATACTTTAATACCTGAATTGTGTGTTTAATTGAATTGTTTCATTATGAAAAATTAATAAATAAATGAATGGCATGCAGATAACTGACTTCAAATGTATTTCAAGTAAAAAACTGCATAAACAAATAACAGAACAGAAACAATATAGAAAATAAAGAACAAAAATAGTAAAGAGAAAATAAATCAATGCATAAATAATTTTAATCAGAAAAGGTAAAAATATAGTTTTCTCTGTTTTTCTCTTTCTTCGTAATAGGTGATCAAATATTAAAACGATCATAAACAGCATTGTTTTTACACTTTGTAAGGCCTTGAGAAAAATGGGTCAGTCAAAACCAGACCACAGATGAATTATTTATTCATCAAGTAACCCAGAATATACATCAGCATGACCAGCAGGCGGCGCTGTATATTCACAGACGGTTCTGGACTGGAAACGCTTGACCTCTCTGTCAAAGGTTCAGTTTGTGCCACCAAAAAACAGACTTTTGATCTCTTAAACTGTAGCTCTGTGAATGGAGAACTGTATTTAAAGGGACAGTCACCCAAAAAATAAAATTGTCATCATTTACTCAATCCTCACGTTTCAAACCAGTATGAGTTTCTTTCTTCTGTTGAACACAAAAGAAGATATTTTTAAAAATGTTGGCAACCAAACAGCTGACGGTAGCCATTGGTTTCCATAGTATTATTTTCCACACTATAGAAGTCAATGGCTACCGTCAACAGTTTCTTTACCCATATTCTTCAAAACAGCTTAATTTCAAAGTATTTGTGGTTTCGGTTTGTGAATGAACATTTGTGTTTTTTAGACTGTAATTACACTTGTCACTACCGCTGTCAACCCTTCATTCAACTGGACTGCAGTTTGAACTGCGACGCCGTCAGCAAACAGCTAAACTACTGCGAGGACACGATCGAGACGGACACTAATGTGGTGAGTGAACTACTAACACTACTAGAGAGGAGAGTTTACTAGTAAATGTAAATCAGAGACGTGCGCAGGCGTTACATTTAATCGTAATTAAATTGTTCCACCCTGTCATCTGTCGCTAGACGTAGACGTATAGATCAATGCACCATATGCCATTAGCGCGGGTTTATTACCGTTCTGCACACGCCGTGACGCGCACAATTTACGACAGTGCCACAGAGGAGCAGCTGCTTACATTTTAGCATTTGAAATGAAAATACATCAACTATCCCGACTTCTTAGATTGCTTTATTTTTTTAAGTTTTCTGAAAATGTGGAATTTATTAACCATGTCTATATATTTAAAGTTGCATGGGATATTTGGTTTATAATTAGCTATTGTTTACATAATAATGTAAGGTTATAGTCACAGTGAAGGAGGGATCTGCCACTGATTTTCAGTGTGAGTGAGTGTGTGTTCAGTAATGGTGTGAGAGTGATACGGGGGAGGGAGGAGGACTGACAGCTGGGTGAATGAACTAATCAGCTCAAGTCAGTGGTGCTTCACAATGGAGCTCTTATCTAATTACAAATGTGGAAAATCATCTTAAAATCTCAGCTGGCAATGCAACATTTGCGTGATGGTCTTTCTTATACTTCAAATCCTTTTAAATACTCAAGACTTTTTCCAGCAGCACATTTTATGCAGATGGCACAGAATATATGAAATATTTATATATGTATTATATCCTCCTGAAATCCAGCAATTATGCCTGTAATAATAATAATAATTACTGTTATTATTATTATTATTATTATTATTGTTATTATTATTATTATAAAATCCAGCAATTATGCCTGTAATAATAATAATAATTACTGTTGTTATTATTATTATTATTATTATTGTTATTATTATTATTATTATATACATTTGATATGCATAATAATGTAAAATACATTTATACTGTTATTTACTATTATGAGTGTATTATTTAATGTAAATGTTATTATTTACAATTATATGTAAATTATATTTTTAATTTTCAGCAGTAGTGATTAAGTGATGTATTTGTTTGTTGCACAGCTTTTCTGTCATATCAAATGTCTGTTAATTGGTAATATTGGATATAATATAATAATAATAATAATAATAATTATTATTATTATTATTATTATTGATATATAAGTATTATTATGTATTATTATTATTAAATATACCTTTTATATACATAAGGGTATAAACATATTTAAAATAAATGTTATATATTTGTATTACAAATATTATTGTTTGTAATTATTTTTATAATTCATGTATAATTATATATTTACATTTACATTTATGCATTTAGCAGACACTTTTACCCAAAGCGACTTACAGTGCATTCAGGCTATACATTTTTTTTTTACCAGTATGGTACAGTAAATTATATGTAGATGTAATAATATTTTTATTTGCCCACTGTAGCGACATTGTTTGTTGCATGGCTTTTTTGTCGTACTGAATGTTTGCCTGTGAATTGGTAATATTGTAGATAATAATAATTATTATTTATATTTGTATTATTATTATTATTACTAATATACATTTTATATGATTGATAGTGTATATGTATTTAAAGTACATTTATACTATTATTAACTATTATAAATGTACTATTTAAAATAAATGTTATATTTTTTAGAAATATTACATGTTACTATATGTAGTTTTTGAAAATTATTATAGAATTTTATGCAGATTAGCAAATTGCTAATATTGGATATAATAACAACAACAACAACAACAATAATAATAATTATGATTATTATTTAAAATATATTCATATTTACTATTATAA
>NW_015544162.1:95329-112703 GCF_001515605.1 Sinocyclocheilus anshuiensis
TTAAAATACATTATATATTTTTAATATATTACAAATGACATTAATGTATGTAATTTTTTATAATAATTATATCATTATATGTAGGTGTATTTATATTTTTATTGGTTAGAAAATATTTAGAAACGAAATTTGATACATGTTTTAAACGGCAATCTATCTTCCATTGTTCTGCGGGGTTTCAGGGGGAGGGGCAGGACTGGATTGGGGGAGGAGCCTGTGTGCTGTTAACGCACCCCGAGGGGCGGAGCTCAGCGGAAGGGTGGGGTTTCGAATCACGCCTGACGGTTGCGTCCCGGTTGCACGAGGTCGGTCAGACACAGACAGCCACATCATGCTCCTCAGACACAGCGGAAGTTCTCGCACAGCCCCGGTGCGCTCGGTTTCGGTGTGATAATAATGACGGACTGCGAGCGGTTGGACATGACGTGGGGCAGCAGCGCGAGCAGCGGATACTGCAGCCAGAGCGACTCCGAGCTCGAGCTCGAGCTGTTCTACACCGCGCGCACCTCGCTGTAAGACAGCGGTTAATGATCGTACAAAATACAATATTAACCGTCATTGTGTGTTATTTTGCCGTTTTTTGGCGGGTTCTCGACTTTATAGTCCAGTTTGAACGGGAGAAACTGAACTAACGGAAATGCGTGCGCGCGTGCGTGTTTATTTTAAATGATGCTTAAGTTAACGTTACATCTGATCCACTCACGAACTCGAGAACCAATTTCAGTAATGTATAGAATTATTAAAAAGTATAATCAGTCATTCGAATCTAATTATATATATATAGAGAGAGAGTGTATGCGCGCGCGCTGGGGGGGTTTCCTCTTCTTTAGATGATGTCATGCTGAGTAGCTCTTAACGGGATTAATAAAAGCATCACTGCAGTCTGTTCATGTCTCTTCATAGCACAGAATCAATATAAAGACTTGATTCTTAATTAAACCTTCATTACTATTCATGAAACCAGATTTTTTTATTCAGAGATAAAACTGGACCAGATTTATTTTTATTTATGTGACATCAATGAAACACTTTATGTATTGTTTTAGTGGTGCAAAACACCAAATTATTTGTGGAGTTACATTATTTGTGGAGTTCGTCTTATCCTATTTAAAATAGGCTGTAAATTTGAGATAAAAACAGTCATTTTATTTATTATAGGCCTAGAGTACGTGTTTATTGTATATTTATTAAATTACATATTTATTAACTACTTAAATTCATATTTATTTCAATTTATATGGTACTTTACCCAATACAGCTTTACAAAAAAAAAAAGATACCATAACCATATAAATGTGAAAAGGACCAAATAAATTGATTTTTAAAATATTTAAATAGTAACTTGTTAATTTAATAGTTATTAAATATATGATAAATAAAACTACTTAAAACAAAATAGCTGGCTCTCAAATGTAGGAATATTTTTTCCCCTCACAAATTTAGGAAGATTTTATATGTGTGAAGTTTCAGAGATAATGGACTGACTGAAATCTGAAAGCATTTAGAGTCGACATCAGTGTGAGTGTGTGTATGAGTGAGTGAGTGTGGAACAGTGTGTGTGTGTGTGTTTCCACTTCCTGTCTGCTATTTCTGGCTGAGGGAGGGTTGTTTTCTCTGTGAGTGTGGGTAAAGGCATCCAGCTGGATCTGAAAGACTATTTCAAACCCACCTTATGCCTCAGAGTCAGACTACGATTGTTCTGCTCTATTGTTGTTAAATAAAGTTGCATAAAAGTCAGACTGATTTTGTCAGAGTTCTTCTAAGTCTGATCCTTATTGGTTTGTATCTCAGAAAAACCCATAAATATCAGTGTTTAGGACAAATGATCAAGTTTTCACATCTGCACCACTTTACCTTATGTGCCTCTAGAAGCTTGCATTCTGCAAGTGAACGGCGTATTATTGTGCCATCCCAAAGAGGAACAAAATCACTTTCACTGACTTTTACATTAAATGTTCCCTCCTGGTGGAATGACCTGCCCAACTCAATCCGAGCAGCTGAGTCCTTAACCATCTTCAAGAAACGACTAAAAACACATCTCTTCCATCTTTATTTGACCCTCTAACTCTAGCACTTTCTATTCTAATTCTATTCTTAAAAAAAAAAACTTGCCCCTTGACTTGCACTCTATTCATTTACTGCTTGTTTTCTTTAAAAAAAAATAACACTTGCTTAATCTTTTTGTATTCTATCTGTTTTGTTTTTATTTATTATACAATTAACAAAAGCAAAAAAGGCCTCTAACACTAGCTTGCTCTATTCTTTTTCTATTCTATCTTTTCTTTTTATTTATTATATAATAAAAAAAAAAAACTTGCTAAGTGTACTGCATTTAGCTAACTGAGACTTGTTATAGCACTTGTATATCATTGCTCTTTTGTTGATTTTGCTTGCTTCCATTGTCCTCATTTGTAAGTCGCTTTGGATAAAAGCGTCTGCTAAATGTCTAAATGTAAATGTAAATGTCATATCTTGAGGAATACATCAGCCAATGTCTCTTGTCTCAGAGTCTCTAGAGGTTTCTGTGCCGCCCTCTTGTGGTCATGTGACGCATCACACTGTCTTCTTGTCCCACAGGATGAGCCAGTGGACTGCAAGAAACAGGAGCTGTCCCTCAGTGAAATACAACAGAAAATGAAAGAATACAATGCTCAGGTCAACAGTAACCTCTTCATGGTTCTGGTAAAGAAACCTTTCAATGTTAAATATGTAAATTTAGGTTACACTTTATTTGAAGGTGTCCTTGTTCCAGTGTAATAATACATTTAAGTACTGAGTAATATTAATTAACTACATGTACTTACTATATGGTTATGGTTAGGATAAGGGTTCGGCTTAAGGCCCGTTCACACCAAGCACAATAACTAAAGAAAACTATAAAAATATAGTTCTAAAAATCATTCTCAATGTTAAAGAATAGCAGAGTCCACACCACAGCTATAACAATAAAGGCACAGAGGAACTATCCAGAGCAATTTGTTCCAGCTGATGAACGATACAAACATTGACGCCCAATCAGAATCCATCCTGCTGTCACAAGCTCGAGAATTTAAAGCGACAGACAGGTGTGCGCTTAGAATAAACAGACGATATTGTTTGCTGGTGTGGACGCTAATATCTTTATAGTTATCGTTCTTGGTGTGAACGGTGCTTTAGGGTTACTTGCATGTAATTATGCAAAATTATTGTTATTGTAATAGCAAGTACATGAAACGTGTAACAAGGACACCTTAAAATAAAGTGTTACCTAAATATATCATACTGTTTTTTTGCCGTTTGTTAATTTGAAAATGTGAAGTATTATCCAAATTATATTTATATATTCTAACAAATAAAATCTGACTAATAATTTTTAGTAATTTTAGTAATCTAGAAATTATTATTATATAAAATCTTTAATTTATTATATAATCTATTAGTTTATATAATAACAACATTTATAAAAAATATATGTATATTTATGTTTATAAAAAATATAATATAAAATTATAATATAATAATAAAAAATTATAATTATATATAGTAATTATATATTTATTTGCGGTGTTTGTATTGTAATCATCGTAATAATACATAAATATAATAATATATAATATAATATACATAGTATTATATTAGTTACACTTATATACAGTATATTTGTGGTATTTACTGTAAGTGCTAAGCTTCAGAGTGTAACTGTAAAAATGTTTCTGGTCCTCCCCATCAGAACCGTGATGGATCTTACACTGGCTTCATAAAGGTCCAGTTCAAGCTGGCCCGGCCCGTGTCTCTCCCTCCTCCACGGAGCACGTCCTCCTCCTCCTCCTCGGGACGGGATGGCGGTTGTCAGGAAGACAAAACACTGAAGCACCGCACCTCATTCTACCTGCCCAGAGACACGGTCAAACACCTGCACATCAGCTCCAGCACGCGGGCCAGAGAGGTCATCGAAGCCCTGCTGAAGAAATTCACTGTGGTGGACAATCCGGCCAAGTTCTCACTGTTTGAACGCAGTGAACGACAGAATCAAGGTGTGGAGACCACTCCTAGTTATTCTGACATCTTCTCTACATTGATTCTTACAGGAAACAATAAATACATCGTTAACAAATAATACATTTCATGTTTTCTTTCTCTTTTTAGTGTACTTAAGGAAGTTAGCAGATGACGAACATCCGCTTTTCCTGCGCCTGTGTGCTGGACCCAATGAGAAAGTCCTCAGTTTAGTCCTTAAAGAGAATGAAACGGGGGAAGTTAATGTGAGTAAATAACCTTCTGACTGGAAGTCCTCTGGAAAAATACCAATTTAAATATGCAAAATAGTTTTTAAAGGCTTTATATAATAACAACATTTATAAAAAATATATGTATATTTATGTTTATAAAAAATATAATATAAAATTATAATATAATAATAAAAAATTATAATTATATATAGTAATTTGACATATTACCATATATATATCCTTTATGTATACATAAACAGTTTGTTCTACCAAATAATTTTTATTTTATTTTATTTAAATATAAAATAATTATATAATATAATAATATAGAATACTATTTCTTATATATAAAATACATAATTTATTTAAAAAAATGGCCAGAGAGGTCATCGAAGCCCTGCTGAAGAAATTCACTGTGGTGGACAATCCGGCCAAGTTCTCACTGTTTGAACGCAGTGAACGACAGAATCAAGGTGTGGAGACCACTCCTAGTTATTCTGACATCTTCTCTACATTGATTCTTACAGGAAACAATAAATACATCGTTAACAAATAATACATTTCATGTTTTCTTTCTCTTTTTAGTGTACTTAAGGAAGTTAGCAGATGACGAACATCCGCTTTTCCTGCGCCTGTGTGCTGGACCCAATGAGAAAGTCCTCAGTTTAGTCCTTAAAGAGAATGAAACGGGGGAAGTTAATGTGAGTAAATAACCTTCTGACTGGAAGTCCTCTGGAAAAATACCAATTTAAATATGCAAAATAGTTTTTAAAGGCATATACGCACATTTGAGGGATGAACAAGATGTTGTTTCTTCTGGCAGTGGGATGCGTTCAGTTTTCCTGAACTCCAGAACTTCCTGCGCATCCTGAAGCGGGAGGAGGAGGATCACGTGCGGCAGATCGTGCGGCGCTACACTCTGGCCAGAGACAAGATGAAAGAAGCTCTGAAGAACTTCAGCACGCCGGGCTGAAACAAGCTGCTTGCTTATACCTCAGAAACAGTGAAAACAAGAAGGAAAAATACTGTTTGAGTCTAAAGAGTGTGTGGAAGAACCCTTTGTCCTGCTCTGGACGTGAGACGGGTCAGAAGCGAAAGGGAAATGAGAGTGAGAGACAGGAGTAGTGTGTGTTTAAGCTTGACTGGTGAGCGTGAGAGGAGTGTGACGTTAAACTGACTGGAAGAAATGCTGCGGTCGTAGCTGTAGATCCAGATGTGGAGTGACATCATTCCAGTGTGAGCCACAGATTGTTGGTCTGTGGTGAATGAAATGCATCAAAGCAGATTATAGAGTATTTTTAGCATCATTTATACATGTAATAGGGAAAAAAAGATTATTTTAAATAACACCATTTAGTGACACAATACTTCTCAGATATTAAAGCACCCATGTATATATTGGATATTCACTGTAAATGAAATGAAATTAAATAAAATATTTTTCCCCTTTAAAATGACTGTTTATGTTGTGTGCAGGAGCCATTCAATTAAACCATTAAGTTAAAAACATAAATGTAATTAATTACATTTAATAATGATGAAACTTTAAGCACTGAAAGCAGCACTTCTGTTACATAAATGGAAAGAGAAATTTCGTTTTCAAGACATTTTCTATTTGAGAAAAGTTCAGCTGTTCAATACTCCACAGTGCTAACGTGATTAAGAAAGCAATCATATTTATTAACATTTGTTTGTGTTTAATTGTTTGATAACTTTAATTACATTTAATAATAATGATGAAACTTTAAGCACTGAAAGCAGCACTTCTGTTACATAAATGGAAAGAGAAATCATTTCGTTTTCAAGACATTTTCTATTTGAGAAAAGTTCAGCTGTTCAATACTCCACAGTGCTAACGTGATTAAGAAAGCAATCATATTTATTAACATTTGTTTGTGTTTAATTGTTTGATAACTGATATGCCCAACCATTTTTAAAATAAGTTTTGACTTGTTTTGACTTTTAAAAAATCAAATCAATAATGTATGTGCACAGTATACGCAATACATTTCTGTGTTCGATACATAGTGTTGTGATTCCATTGTTGGGTGCTTATCTTATGTAAAAATAAATAGTCTCAAAATCTTTCGTTTTGATTATATAATGGCTTTAAAAAAAAAAAAATCAAGCGACAATAAAATGAAATATCATGACAATAATAAATTTGACTAGGAAAAATAAAACTTTTATTCTATAAAATCCTGAACTTGTATTCTGTCCATTCTCCTCACCGATGTGCGCTACATGTAGCTTCCGGTTTCGGCCGGAGCGGCTGAGCGTGTCTGGATTCACTCTGATCTGCTGCAGCGGTTCGTTTGTGAGTGACTTTACACACTCAATAAATCTGTTCAAACCGGCGTTAATTCGCATTATTTCCACTTCCCTGCTTCATTTAACATCAGGAGACTACATTCAAGTAAGTGCCATCGCTATACATGTGAATAATTTTATGTTATAAACTCAAACGTTGTAGGACATTATGATGTTAGCCGTATTAGCATGAAAGCTACATCAATTTAGACAACTAGAAAATTTAATATTATATAATACTTACATGCACTTTTGTTTTATGAATTAAGTCTAAGACATTTAAATCTTGTTTTTGCTAAGTTATTGGGCTGTCAAACACAATCTGTCATGTTTTACAATGCTATGCTAATGCTGAGGTGAAAATTTCTGTTACATAAAATATTATGTAAAATGTCACATTATTAAGAATTTAAGACAATTTAGCATGAATTTCCTTTAATAAAAGGTTTGAGTGGGAAAGCAAAGCTCACAGGTTTCCCATGTCATAAAAAGTAGCCATATTTCATCATGACTGACATTATCAGATTCATGACATCAAATATGTCAATAATTAACAGTATGAGTTCAATAACAGTTTATTGTTTCGTCCTCCAGAGCTGTACGGGCGTCCTGAGTGTGACCCGAGCAGGAGGAGAATGCTCTGCAGCCCATGATGGGCGGCAGTGGGTCTAAAGGTAAAGGCTACTGGCCGTTCTCAGATTCAGGTGGCGGAGATGAACCTGCTAAAGACGGCCAAGAGCAGAGCCTGGCCCGGGTGCGGAGCATCCGAAACGCCACGCCTTTCGTGTTTACCAGGAGGAGGTAAATATAACCACAGCTCCTGGCATGTGACTTAATTTCAGACAGCATGACTGGACCGCCGTGCCAGATACACTGGCAACAAGAAACAGATCATCTGAAAAACACACATTCTTGAGTTTGAAAGTAACGTTTTCAAACTGTTCACAGTCATTGAGGTAACTGAACCTTTAGTGTTAAGTAAAGGATAAAGTACACTAACTAGGATACATTATTGCAAAATCAACCTTGACAGAGTGATCAGGTTTTATTTTGCAATAACGACCGGCTGACTATACATTACTCCTCTTATTTCATGACTATTTACTAAATAAATACAAAAATTCTCTGTATGTACAATACAAAATTTTACATAAAATTTGTAGTATCTGCAAAATGTTAATTATTTTACCAAGATAAGAGGGTTCATAAAAAATGCATATAATTTTTGTATTTAGTACTGACCTGAATAAGATATTTCACATAAAAGATGTTAACATATAGTCCACAAGAGAAAATAGTAGTTGAATTTGTAGTCTCTTGTTTGTCCTGAGCAGTTAAACTGCCTGCTGTTCTTCAGAAAAATCCTTCAGGTCCCACAAATTCTTTGGTTTTCCAGCATCTTTTGCGTATTTGAACCCTTTGCAACAATGACTGTATGATTTTGATATCCATCTTTTCACACTGAGGACAACTGAGGGACTCGTACGCAACTACTACAAAAACTTAAAACGCTCACTTTCATTTATTTATTTAATAGTAAATCTTTAAAATGTAATTAAGAAAATACAGATTTTTCATTAGAGGTCAACTGATTTATGTTTAAGTGTCTGGCAACTGATATGCACAACCAATTAAAAAATAAAATATATGAATACAATTTTCTGTAGAATACACAATGTTGTAATGCCATTGTTGGTACTATTTATATGGGAAAATAGAATATTTGTCTCCAAATCTTAAACTTATATTATATATTTTCTTTAAAAATGAAGTGACCTTATTATTATATATATGATATATATGCAAAAAAATTCTACAAATTAAATTTCAATATAACTAATTCCATAAAAGTCTATTTTAAATAATTGTTGTCACATGTTGCAATACAAAACACATCCATCTAGTGCATGTTTACATTGAAAAATGAATGAAAAAAAAAATCCCATCAAGGCCTTTCAGACAAAGAGCAATAACTATACCTATAAAGTTTTAATATTCTACATCTCCGAGGCACCATAATTATAACAATAATGACACAGAGGAACGAAATTGTTGGAATCACTTTCAGAATTAGTTTTTTTTTTTTTTCAGCTGATGAACGACATAATCATTGACAGCCAATCAGAATCAATCCTGCTTTTAAGAACTCAACCATTTAAAGCGGCAGATGACAAAAACACAGCTCATGATTATAATAAAGAGAATGTTATTGTGCGTTGGTGTGAACGCTAATGTAGTTATCATTCTTGGTGTGAACAGGCCTTTAGACTTGTAAAATGTATTATACTTTGCATATGTATGTTTAAACTTGTATTCATGTTTTTAAGCTCTTTGTACTTCGATGAGGATGGAGACCTGGCCCACGAGTTTTACGAAGAAACAGTAGTAACGAAAAATGGCCGCAAGAAATCCAAACTAAAACGAATCCACAAGAATCTCATACCTCAGGTAAATCAGCATGGGAGTGTTTTGCGAACGTTTGTTTGAATTACATTGAATTAGAATGACAAGCTGCGATAACGATAATGTTTTATTGCACATTTTTTTTCTATAGGGAATCATCAAGTTGGATCACCCTTGTATCCACGTCGATTTTCCAGTCGTCATCTGTGAAGTTTGATGCTGTTGGTGACCTCCTGTGAAGAATCCGTCCCCCTTCATTTTCCTCCCGCCCGCTGGATCCCGGACACGCTTGCTGTGTAGCGCCCCCTTGTGTTTGGGAGGGCTTGACGCGTGTATGTGGAATCCCAGCAAATGAGCCGCGAGATGCTCCGGCTGTGTGACTGAGAAGAGGCTGTGGCCTGACAATGATGTCCTGACTCTTTTTGTTTTCTCATAATCCTCCACATGAAGACTATTATGGGCTGTATGGCCAAGACACTAAGTGTGGTTTGTATATGAGTGTATGTTTGTTTGTATGTGACCATAGAAATGAGCGGATATTTAGCGATGTTTGACTTTTATCAGGAGCACATCATGAAGTACTCTGGAGGACCTTCTAGCACGTTCCGTTTAGAATTTCGAAGAAGCCCTCGGAAAGATCAGGTTGCATTTGAATGCTGTAATTGATGGGCATTGTGTAACAAGCAGAGCTTCACAGATCGTAAAGACACGATGTTCGTAGAGGTAACGCAGTTAAGATTAATACAAAAGTGAGTAAAACTACAGCCTGGATTTTGCATGTAGTTCCTTATAGACCTGATTCTGCTTTCTTTTCATCCAGTAGAAGAGAATCAATGGCTGTTTACTATGCTGTGATTTGTTTGTATGCTGATTGGATGATGGAATTGCTGCTGCTCCTTGATTGGACGGTTGAGGCTCTGACTGACACAGTGCTGCCAGACACTGTGAGAAGTCCCGCCCCCCATCACTGTTGTGGCAGTCTTTATTTATTACAGTTGAAATGATCAGATGGCATTAAAGAAAATACCACGTATAAATGCACATCAAACTGTGTTTGTCTCAATGTAATTCAATAGTAAAACAGAATATTAAGTGGAAATGTAGGTGAACCAGATTCTATCCATGTGGATTTGAGTGGAAAAGGGCTATTATATAAAAAAAATGTTTGTTGAATTGATATATCACTATATTCATTGTCTAAAAATGAATCCTGCTATTGAGTATTCCATAAAATGTGATGCATAGGAAGTGACATCATTTGGACCCTTTTGCAGCATGACTTAAAAGTAGGTTAATTTATTAATTCCATTTTTCTTATTTCTTCTTAACTCGTATTATTGACTGCAGTTGTGTGGATTATTGTGATGTTTTAATCAGCTGTTTGGATTCTCATTCTGACGGCACCCATTCATTGCAGAGGGTGAACTATTTATTTAAGTAAATGGGGTCCACGGTGAGTTCATTTTGTTATAAAGTCTAGAAACTAATATTTGTTTTTTTCCCAATGATCAGTTGAATTAAGTACATCCACAAAAGCCAGTAGGACAAGTTCAAATACTTAAAAGCTATTTTATCTCTCCGCCAGTCGACTGTCTTTCACTCCTGCGGTCTGTTTTTCCCCAGCTGTCCTTTACTCAAACTCTATTGTTCTTTCCACAGGACTGAAATCAACCTTTGCCTGGTTTCCTTAATAATGTTCCATCCACAAACAAAAGAGCTTGCTATCTTCTGCTGTAGGAGACTTTTATCATTACGAAGACTGTTTTCCAGCAATGCAAATCTCTGAACTGAACAAAGGCACTGGCAGAAACTCAGGAAAATCATTTGGACCTGAGGGAAGCCAAATTTATAGGATTATTGCTAAATCAAGCCTCATTATTGCTTGAAGAGATTTGAACAAACCGCTAACACTAAAGTCACAAACTTAAAACCAAGGACGATAATAACTTAAGTTTTAATAATCATGTATGACAGTGAGGAAAAGTACAACTATTACGATAACAACCAAGGAACAACATTATCACTTTAAAAACAACTTTTCGAGCTGATGAATGATGAAAACACTGACAGCTAATCAGAATCCATCCTGCTTTAAAGAGCGGCAGATGACAAAACGGCAGCGCGCGCTTATGGTAAACAGAACGTTAGCGTGCGTTGATAGACGCTAAATTAGATTATCTAGCTCCTCCCCTTTCCAGCGCTGCAATCGTTCTTCTGTCCTCCGTTTGTATTTCCACAGCACGAATGTAAGCAAAGACTATAGAAGGTCGTACGAGTTTTTGAATGAACCGATCTTTTTAAAATCTTCCCGGTCTTCTTCAGTTATGACATCCGCTTTGAGCATTACAATGCACTTGATTCGTTTCCTCTATAATAAGTAAATCCACTTCACCAGCTAATTCCTCTTCAACAGCAATGCTATAGAGCTACTGCAAAAACGGAACGGAAGTTCAAAGACAAAATTATAAAGATGGTTGCGCACTTGTTTCTCTTAGGTCTATAGACTAGTTTGGTGCAAGAGGCCTTAAGTAGGGTGAACATATGTCCTCTTTTCCCCGGGCCCGGACATAAAAATGCGTCCGGCCGGGATTTCTCAATTGACCAAAATCTCCGGGATTCGGCCGTTTTCTTAATCTCGCTCCGCTGAATCTCTGACCATTGCCGCCTGCTCCCGCAACGTGTTTCGCTCCCGCGATTTTCGTGCCCACTCCTTTAAACATTCTAATATTGTATATAATTTTGGCCCATCAGGGAGCCGTTCTCAGGATGCGGTGTATTTAAATATTTTTGAATGAGCGTTTGCACTGTTTACTTTCACTTTCGATTTCACACGCACTCCCGTGTAAAGGGAGCACATTTTACAATATCAGATATTTGTCAATGAGCTCAGAATCTGTTGAGCGTATACTCCAGCATGGTCTTGTCAGTCATGTCTCCTTGATTTTCCCAAGTGGGTTAAAGATTTGAAATATTGCATAAATTGCATTTGACTGAAATGCTTGTAAATGAAACATTTTGCATTCTACCTATGATAAAACTTTCATGGCCTTTTACATTAACTGTTCCCTCCTGGTGGAATGACCTGCCCAACTCAATCCAAGCAGATGAGTCCTTAATATGTTCAAGAAACGGCTGAAAACACATCTCTTTCATCTTCATTTGACCCTCTAACTCTAGCACTCTCTATTCTAATGCTACTTCTAATTTTATCGGCTTGTTTTTTTTTTTTTATTAAAAAACTTGACCCTCTAACATTTGCACTCTCTATTCTATTTCTATTCTAACTTGTTTTATTTATAAAGAAAAAATAGCCTCTAACACTAGCATTCTCTATTCTTTCTCTATTGTTTCTACTTATTTTCTTTTTATTTATTATAAATTATGACCCCTTCTAACACTAGCATTATCTATTATTTTTCTATTCTTTCTACTTGTTTTCTTTTTATTTATTATAAAAACAAAATAAGCAAACCAACAAGAAAAAACCTAGCTACGTATACTGTTAGGTGAAGCCCTGCCCTTGTCCCCGCCCACGAACCCCACCCCCTACTGTCCTCTTTTTGGAAAACTAAAATATGGTCACCCTACCTTAAGTATTAAACTTAGTGGTGTAAGTGTTTTACAGCATTTGTGCTACAAACATTAATGACTTATCATATCATTTTGGCTTGTTGTAAGTGACTTAAAAGATAAAATGAGTACATAATTCCCATCATAGAGACTTTGGGTGGGATTTACTGACTCCGGCCAGAACAGCCACCTAGCAACCACTCAGAACAAGTTACCGCATAGTGTTGTGGTAATAACTACTTAAGAACATTTGAGCAAGCAGATAACCTTTTTTAGCATTTTTCTTTAGCAAATTTTTCTTCGAAAAATGCAAAGATCTTTTTTTTTTATGACATTGATTTTGTAATGATTATCACTGCTGAACAAATCTACATTCCATGTCCATGATTCCATCTTTAAGGAACCATGGTCTCAGACCCACCCATAGTCATAATTGGGGACGTTTATTCCCACTTGGTTTTCCGAAGATTAGCTGTGATTTCCTTGGAGAAACCAAAAATGAGCTGTGATGGCTTTTAGCTGCTGTGCCTGGAGCCTCATAATCTGTATCATATGAGTTACTCAAACTACTTCATATCCCAAATCTGCAATCAAAACTCCCACGTATGAATTGACTCAGAATTACATGGATGCTTCCATCCATCACAGCTGCATTTAGCATTAGAAGTGAGTATCTACCAGTGGCTTACAGATTAAATTTGCACTCAATTTCATACCGATGTTATAGTGCACAACACTTGTATGTTATACAATATGTTTGAAATTAAAACAGAATTTCAGTTTTTGCCCTTTTCTGTGCAGATTTTGGAGAGAATTGAATTGAAACATGGTCAAATGTGTTAAATGAAGCTGTGCGTACTACACTTTTACTGGTAGGTGAAAACATCATGGAGTATGCCAACCGGTTCTTACGAAAAAACGCAAGTATTTTATGAATTTCATACAAATTTGTACAATGTGATTCACAGGAAAATATACAATTTGTAATTAAAATCAAGCATGAAGATGCACACATTAACTCAACCCGCAATGGTGCATAAGCAAGTCATACGAAAACGTATGAATGAACTCATACGGATTTGCCAGAATTCGCTAGTATGCTAGTATTTCATTCGGATTACTAGACATCTCTCGCTGAATTATACTTGTAACATAGCAATGCCACGTTACAACAGTGTAGTACACTAATATTTTAAGTCTACATCTTTGCATACTGCTTTTGTTTTAGGGGATGAAAATGGTCTACTGTATCCCACAATGCAATGTGCTTGTTTTGTCCTCGGAAAGGTTATTAACTTTGAGTCATTGTTTAATTGGACTACTATAAATAAAGACCTTTTCACACAAAATTGGATTAAACATTCAAATTAACTTAAAAATATATTTATTTCAAAAATGTAACCTAGACATGGCTCACTGAATTGGCCCATGTTCACAACAGCATACTATCATACTATTTCTCCATTATATAGCATGTTGTTGTTGCATACTACTATTTGAAGCTTTTTTCAATGCATATTGCATACTATTTAGAAAAATAGTAAGTAGAGTATACTTTATATAGTATGATAATAATACATTCCTTTAAAAACTGGATGTTTGAAATGTTTACCGTTACATATCGCACACTAGTGTTACTTCAGGATCACTGAGATGCTATTATAGTTTTTATTAATGGTTTGAATTAGTTGTAATTTGTATATTCCATTTTCATTTTAATTTTTGTTGAAGTTTTAGTAATTTTGTTTTTTGTCATTTTTTTAAATGTCTATAATAATACCCAATGTCCCAATACTTTTGGCAAGTCATTGGTGTTTGGTGATGAGTTTTTGGCTTAAGGTCTGCATTTAAAGTCACACCTGGGGCCTGTTCCATAAAACTGGCAATAAATCAGACTAACTGAAATAAACCTAGCTTATTTGGTAAACTTGTTTTATGAAACAGGCCCCAGAGGTGTTCAGCTGGGACTAGGACTTGGCTTTCTGCAGAGCAGTCAAGTTCTTCCACACTGACTCAATCATTTCTTTCTGAACCTTGCCTTATACACAGAGGCATTGTCATGTTAGAATAGAAAAGGGTCCTGTCCAAACGGTTGCTATAAAATTAGAAGCACACAATTCCCTAGAATATCATTATATGCTTAAACATTAAGATTTGTACTCGTGTAAATGACTAAAGTAGTCAAACTTGTTCATTAGAAGGGGATGTCACAATACTTTTGGCAATATAGTGTAGTTTATATTAATTTTATTTCAGTTATATTAGCACATCAAGAAATGTTGCTTTGTCAACTATCTGAAATAAAATATATTTAAAAAGTTATTTTTTTTATGGTTTAGTTAACTATAATAACCCTGCTGCACATTGTTTCAGATGTTATTTTGAATTGTTTGCAGAATGCAATACTCTAGTATTTCATTCGGAACACAGCTGTTGAGAGTGTGCGCAGGGCTGATCCATCAACGCAAACTGGTCCTCTACTTAATTCTTTTTCAGATGATTCTCAATAATTGAAACCTCAGGCTCATTAGGCAACAACGTTCATGTATCTCAAATATTTAGCCATGCGAGCCGGAATATTCCAAACTCTCAGTTGTGCCGTAAATGTTCCATAATAAGCCTATAAATTTTGCTTTATGGTAAGTTTGTAATATAGAAAATAAACATCCCCCAAATGCCTCTTTTTTTCATAATGGGATTGTTTAGAAAAATTCATGCAGCCCTTTTCAATGACGTGTCCTTGGGTGCCGTGAACATTCTCCCGGCATTGACACACAGCAGCCTGATTCTTGCTGTGCCAGGCGTCCATGTCCTGCTGGTGGCAGTGACCTTCCTTCCCTTCCGAACAGTGACTGTCCTGACCAACAGAGTCATGGGCCCCGGGAGAGGAACAGGGGAAAATATGTGTACTCATCCCGTTCACTGACACAGGAAACAAGTCAGTGAAAGTGTGTGTGACTTTAAAGGAGTAGTTCACCCAGAAATTCAAATTTGCCGAAGATCTACTCATTCTTAGGCTATCCAAGATGTAGATGAGTTTGTTTCTTCATCCGAACAGATTTGGAGAAATGTAGGATTACATCACTTGCTCACCAATGGATCCTCTGCAGTGAATGTGTGCCGTCAGAATGAGAGTCCAAACAGCTGATAAAAACATCACAATAATCTATAAGTAATCCAGTCCATCAATTACCATCCTCTGAAGCGAAAAGCTGCGTGTTTCTAAGTCTGTTGCCAGCTAAAATACGAGTCCCCTATCTATAATATTGCTCACTCAAAACAATATCTAGAAGTGTTTATGTTCACATACTTGCCTTGGGTTTATTTTAGTTAAGTTGACTGAAACATATCCTTTCCTTTCGTGAAGCAGAAAAGGAGTTATTTAGCCGAGTGTTCAGGCTGCTCTTCTCCATACTAAAATAGGACAATAAATATTTGGAATGAATAAATATAAATTGTACTATTAATAATAAATGTTCATTAACATTCGAATAATATTACAAAAATAGTATAATATTAGTTAAAATATTAATAATAATAATTTGTGCACTATTCCTTTAAGGAACTCAAAAAGACCAATGCTTTTTACGTGTCCGTTTCTGTCAGAACAGCATCAGCATGTGTGCTTATTATCAGATTTCAGTGTTTTCCTATCCATTTTTCAATAAAGCTCCACATTTTTTTTTTGTAAATATTTTTTGAGTTTTGACGTATACAATTACATTAACAACCATCACACCCTCCCCCCCACATACACACGACTTAATAAAAAAAAAAAAATAAATAAATAAATAAAATAATGCCCCTGCCGGTTTATAGATGTTATAATAGAGTATATGGTTGATATGAGTCCCCTGCTATGAGGGTTCAGATCAAGCAGTGCCTCGATAGGAGAGGAAGGTGGTATTCTTGGGTAAGAGACAAATATCTTCTTGATGAAACTCCTAATCTGCAGGAATCTAAAAAAGTGGGACCTAGGTAAAGCAAAATGACATCTAAGATCTTCAAAAGAGCAAAAAGTATTATCTAAGTATAGATCTTTTAGGAGCCTAATCCCCCTCTCTTCCCAGACACAAAAAGCAGAGTCCATATAGGATGGTGGGAATAGACAGTTAGAAACAATGGGACCTAGAATAGAAGCTGATTGTAAACCAAAATGTCTTCTAAATTGGGCCCACATTTTTAGCGTGTGAGCCAGTACAGGATTAGGGGGGGATATATAATTTTTCCCCATTAGGTGGAGTGAAGAGCATACTAGGGAGCTAAATTTGAAGTTAGTACAAGATTGTTCCCCTTGCACCCACAAAGGGGTGAGTCCCTCTATTAAAAGATTCATTATAAACTGCCATAAGAAGTGGAGCTCAAGGGTTTTAAGGATTCAGTCTCTCTTGTTTTTTACTTACAGGTCTCTGTTCTTTGCTTTCTCTGCAAAACCCCCGAAAGCCGCTCCTGAGTCAGCAGAGAAGAGGGAACAAGAGAAAGGGATGGAGAGCAGTCAGCTGTGTTTACTGGCTTCGTCAAACATGATGATCGCTTCGCTCAGACATAGGAGGTCAGTTATCGATCTTCTGATTAGCGAAGACAGAGCTGATTGATTTTTACTCGGGGATTCATCACTCTAAACAAGCCTTTCAGACTCCACTGACGTCACTGTTTAAACCATGAGCCAAAATTTGTTTGGTTCTTGTGCTATGGACATGAATTATAATTCAAATTGTGTGGCTTCCCTTACCAAAAAGTAGTATACTTCAAGTTTATTTTAGTAAGTATACTTAAGTAAAGTTCAAGTATATTTTTAAGTATACTTTATGTAGTAAGTATACAAATATCAGTGTACTAGTAGTATACTTGTAAGTGTACTATTTCAATACACCTTGGGACTA
>NW_015544162.1:112950-119866 GCF_001515605.1 Sinocyclocheilus anshuiensis
GCTAAAATATATTTAGACTTTTTCTAAGTATAAGTCAAGTATACTTAAATGTCATTTTAAGTATATTTCTGAGAAGTACATAAAGCCCATTTCTGAGAAGTACATAAAAAGTAGACTAAAAGTATACTTTCCTATTTTTAGTTTAAAAGAAGTATACTAATAGCACACTTGAATAACCTTCTTTTTCGTAAGGGTTGTCAGTTTTTTTTCTTAACTTTCAATTTTCCCAGCAGCTTTTTACTGACCTGGGCACCCTAATAACCACATAGTAATCAATGGAGATGTTACAGATGTAACAATCTTTGTACGGTATTTATGGCAAGCAACCAAGCAAATTTCTGTTTGCAAAACCAGGTGACCAACTTGAACCCGCTGCGAAATCTGTGTGAGGAAAATCTTTTGCCCTGACGCAAAATTCTTGATTGCGTAGATTACTATTGAAATTACTGGATTTAGCCTGTGAAAATTCAATGAACAATGGTAAATATGATTTCACTTTAAATTCTTTTATTTTGTGATACAGTAGTGATACAATAGTGGTCTTGGGCATATAATATACTGACACCTACTGGTGTGGATGCATGAAATTTTTGCTTTAATAATTCAGTCATATGATCTCCATGAGGGACTCCCACTAAAAATAAATCATCTTTTTTTTAACCTTTATCACACACTTTTATCCACATAAAGTGCATTGAAGGCACATATTTTATCAGTATTTATATCCCCTGGGAATGAAATTCATGACCTTAAGTGTTGCTAGTGCCATGTTCTACTATATTTTTTTTAAGTACTATTCCTTTCTTTAGCTATAAAACTTTTTAATTAACATTCTCGTTGCCTCTATCTCTGCCACCATCTCTAGTTTCATTACTTTCGCAATGATTTATTAGTTTATTATACCTTAAGCTCTGCACAGAGGTGGGAGTCTTCTACATCACCCTGGCAACCAGAACTGGGATCTGCATGGGGTCTCCCGCAGGGGCTGATCTGAGATCAGACTAAACCACTCAATCACGGTAAGATCAAAAGTCTGGCCGAGCTCCCGGGGCTGGTGACGGGTGGGCGAGATGAGCAGGAATGTGCAGGAGGTACAGGGGTGTGGTCTCTCCCAGATCAAAACTGTGGGTCTCTCTTAAATCAGCTGTGCATTCAGTGACAGGCGAGCTGAAGCAGGTGTACATCTACATATAGAGACAACTGAGGACGTCTGTCTGCTGGGAGAGAGATAAACTTTCACCACAGTGAGTAGAAACTTTCATTTGAAGTGGCATAAGAAAGAAAGTGTTAATTTGAGTGTTAAGTTTTCTGAAGAAAAATGTTAAATATTAATATATGTTACGTTTTAAGCTACATTAAAAAATATAACAAATACAGTGTACCATAGTAATATGGACAATATGGAAAAAACATGGTATGTGTACAAATATATAAAAGTTTTTAATTCTGTAATCATTTACTCACCATGATGTCTTTTCAAACAAATATGATTGTCTTTTTTCATTGAATGCAAAAGGAGAAGTTCAGTAGATTGTCCAAGCTGCACTTTTCCTTACAATTAAAGGAAATGGGCACTGGAGTTTTCGAGGTCCGAAAAAAAACAAAAAAACTATAGGACTACAAGTAGTCTGTATGGCTCGTGCTTTACATTACAAGTCTTTTGAGGTCATATGATAGTTTTGCGTGAGAAAAAAAAAATTTAAGTCACTTTCATGTTTCCCTTCGCCATAGCTGTGAAATCCCGAATGTGCTTGGGTATTTTTCCAACATTTTGCGCAAAGTTTAACGTCAATGACATTAAAGCTATCACATGGCTTCAAAAGACTTGAAATATAGTGCACAGTTGCATGGACTACTTTTTATGTCGTTTTTAGACCTCAACATCTCCAGTGCCTATTCAATTTCATTGTATACTATAGAAAATATTGTCCAATTAAATTTTTGAGTGAACTGACCAGAGTTATTTTAGTACTATACTATTGTAGTATTTATTAATATTTTGGATTTTTAATTTTCATTGTATTTAAAGTTAGTAATTTAGTGTTTTAGTCATTTTAATTCTTTTTATTTAAAAAAAAAATGTAGTTAATAATTTTTAATTTAGTTTTAGTAATTTTAGCTAAGCAAAATGTGAAATTTTGCTTTCTCAACTAACTTGAATAAAAATACATTTTTAATATTATATTTATTTCTTTTAACATTTAATTTATTTTAATTGACGTAAATATTTTTTCCGCATTTTTTATTTTTAGTTTTAATTAATGATAAAAACAGTGGCCGTGACACTTCCGAAGATGTGAGAGAAAGAATTTGAACATTAAGGAACAAACACCTGTCAAAGTCAGATGGAGAGTTTTTTCATGTTTTTACCTCACATAATTAGACATTAGTGGTGAAAATCACTTGCGGCTGTACGATCTGTCCTCTGTTTATAAGAGGCTGTAAGGGTCTGTGTTGGCTCTTACAGTCCTTTATTAGTACAAGATGTGTTTTAGTATCGAGGTATTCCGCCCGGAGCGGGGACTCGTCCGGAATGACTGCCTCCTGCTGCGGACAGAAGCAAACATACAAACTGCATTCGTCATTTGAGGGAGAAATGCACTCGTACTACTCACCAAAGCATATTTTCAGTTCTAGATGAAGTATCGAAACTATCTTGATTCCAGCTGTGACGTTTTCATGACATCTGCCCTTCAAAGGCAACATCAAAGGTGACCCCTTTGGCCTGCAGCTGTGGGTGGTTTTCCTTCTGTCCGCCCCTTTCACTTTTCCACTAATGTAGACCTCAGAACTCCTATAGCACTGACCGCAACATGTCATTACCCCCATCTTCACTGTAACACATGGAAACGAAGTCTTTCCTGGAGGCTTTTATGTTCTGTAGGCGTCCTATAGGGATTCATAGTTTGAGGCTGAATGAGCTTTTGTTCTTGAAACATTAGCAAACATTAGCAACCGTAAAGAGCAAGTGGGTTAATCGGTTACTCATGGTGAAATGTGTTTGCGTGCAGAGGATGGTGAGATATTGAGAGGTGTTAAGTTTGTCACATCCATGTGTGTGGGTTCATTCACAAATATGTCATCAGTTTCAGGTGAGTCAGTATAGATGGTCCCAATGCCACAGGAAACCGCTCTTCCCTGCAGTCAGCTGACTTCCTGTCTGTCAAAGGTTGATGCCAGTTCCGCCAACACTATGTTGCGTAATGTAATTTTTGGCTTATTTTGCAGTTTTAATGTACTGTTTTAAAAGTTAATGTTATTAATCTATGCTCTAAAAAGTTTGTAGTTACTTTTAAAGCTAACTGACTCAGCTGTATTTAAGCTTTTCCAGAGTAGTCTAATAAAATCAATTAAGTTTATGATAATGTAATTCAAAAAGTACCATGGTATTACCATGATTCCTGTTCAGAAACATTGTATTAACGTGATACACGTCTTTAAAAAACATAGTAGGCTACTATAATGGTACCGTGTTCAAAAACAACAGTAATATATGCTACCTCAGCACTTTTTGCTAGTCAGTCTTTAGTCATGCTGTAGTTTTACCCTCATAATGTGGAAAATAATAAAGAGAGCAAAGGAAGGAAAAGACAGAAAAGAGATCATTTCATTCTCCGATTGATTTCGGAATGAAATGTGATATGTGTATAATGGCTCTCTGGACTCCTGCAGGTCTCTCAGCTCGGTTCAGTAGAAACGCTTCTTCATCCCCAGCGGAGAAATTCGGACTAAACCAACTCTCCATGTAGGGGGGACAGGGGGCATGTTTAAGAGAACTACTGCTTGTACACCCAAAGTAACGACTTCAGCACTTTATATAGACTTAATCGGTAATATGATATGGTGTTAGTTACATCGAGTGGGCTCAAAATTTAATGTTACAGAATAGCAAATTGCGTCATATATACCAACTCGCACCCCTCTATCCACAATTACATTTATCAATCTGAGGGCCGTAATCCTCACATATTCCGTCTCTGATCCAGATGAGCCAGCTGGGCACCAGCGCTACTCACTGAACGCGAACGGGGCGTTTCAAAGACGAGGAAACAATGATAATAGATTGTTTTGAAATACCGATTGCGACTTTATAGTTATGAGGTGTTGGCATCCGCTGGATGTATGGGTGGAGGCTACGTGGTAGTTTATGAGTGATCGAACCGGTGTGCTGGACGGGTTCAGTCTGATCTATACAGGTATGTGTTTCCTCTAACAGATTACAGTTAGTTTGTGTACTGTTCCTAGAATGTGAAGCGGAAGTGGTTTTGTAACGTACAACACTGAACGATGATCCGAATCGTATGTTTGAAACAAAGTTTAAAAGTTATGTGGCATGTTCAAAATATGAGTGCTTATTGTTTATTTTCTTTTGTTCTATTTCGAATGCCAGAACTGCGTTCTAATAATACTAAGGGCATGGGTTCGATTCCCAGCGATCACATGTACTGTAAAAAATATTTTAGAAGCATTTGACAAAAGTTTGGTCAATGCCTGAATGTAAATGTTCTCATTTATTTGTGTAAGTATGTTGATAATGTTACAATGAATTAATGATGACTTTTAATGCTTGCAGAGGATGTCACTATGCAAGTTGTTGTTTGTATTAATGGTCATATTTCTTTCCTTCCTTCAAAAGTTCCTTCCAAACTTTTTTACTTTTAAACTTGTAACTCAGCTGGTAGAGCATGGTTCTTCTAACAAAGCCAAGGTCATAGGTTCGGTTCTCATGAAATGTGTTCTTTAAATATACAGTGAATTTTTATCATGAAATTGTGCAAAATTCATAATTGTATTTGTTCTAATATATGTATAATGTACCAATGAACCAACTGCACATTAAACAATGTTTTAGCATGCTTTAGAACACTCAAAGTGAGTTTGAAATTGTATTAATTGTAGTGGTTTGTTGTATTCTTAGGTCTGAAATGAGAAACATCACTGGTCTCTTTGGGGCGACCCGACCTCAGTGGGTCTCCTGGCTGCGACTCTTGTTTTTGATGCTCTTTTGGACCTGTTTAAAAGCACAGCAGTTAAAAAACACTAGATGGCCGCTGTATTCCGGCAAGCCATTGCTGTTGGCCTGGAACGCCCCTACAGAAGACTGTAGACCTCGACATGATGTCACCTTCCAGTTGGATCAATTCCAAATAGTGGCGTCACCAAACGAGGGCTTCACCAAGCAAAATCTCACCATCTTCTATCAGGACCGTTTGGGTTTGTACCCGTATTTTGAGCCAGACGGCACTCCAGTCAACGGCGGCCTACCGCAGGTCGCCAGTCTCACGCAACACCAAGAACGGATGCCGGAAGGGCTCAAGAAGTACATCAAGGACCCGACAGTGAAAGGTCTTGCTGTGATCGACTGGGAAGAGTGGCGGCCCCTCTGGATACGTAACTGGGGCACTAAAGACATTTACCGCGATCGTTCGCGACGGTTAGTTGCTGAGAAAAACCCAACTTGGCCTCAAGATCAGGTGGCCAAAGTGGCCCAGCAAGAGTTCGAGTTTTCTGCACGCAAGTTCATGTTGGAGACGCTTCGATCGGCCAAGAGCTTACGGCCCCATCAGCTTTGGGGTTTCTACCTCTTTCCTGATTGTTACAATCACAATTACAAAAATAAAAGCTACACAGGACACTGTCCGGACGTGGAGGTGAAAAGGAACAACGAACTGCAGTGGCTGTGGACAGAGAGTACAGCCCTGTATCCTTCTATATACATGGCAAAAGTGCTGAAGGACCAACTGGCTGGACGCCAGTTCGTACGGAAACGGGTCAAAGAGGGCATGAGGTTGGCGTCTGTTGGTAATGGGTCAGCCAGGCCTGTGTTTATCTACACGCGGCCCACTTACCAAAACAATCCTCCAACTTCTAACGGCAACCCTCCTGAACTCCAGCTGCTGACAGAGGTGAGATTTTCGTAAGATGACGCTTAGTGTGGCAGTGTTTGATTTTCCTCAAAAAGAGTGGAAACATGGGCACTTGTTTGTTAACGTTGACCTGAACTATAAGTAGTCTTGCACAACATATTGGTATCATGTTAGTAATAGGGCAGTACTAGAGTTTTTGTTTTTAATTTATCGATATCGGGTGATATTGGATATTAATTGTTGCTTATGGTTATTTGCTCTATTTTTACATTTAGATTACCTTTTACTTGATCTGATGCTCACTGAAAGTTAATCTTTTAAAAAATATTTATTAATTTAATAATGGTGGTGAATGTAATATTTAGCAGATCTCCAAATGAATATCCATTTTTATCCTTTATACTATATAATTGTGAGGACTAAACTTGTGGTATTTAAAATAATGGATTTTAATTTTCAGTTCATTTATTTTATTTCAGATAAAATAGTTTGGAATTGTAATTATTAGTTATTTTTCGGTTATGGTCCGTAACTTGAAAATAATTATCTTCCAGAATATAAGTATCTGCCAGAAATTTTATATTTGTTACATGTATATACCATATGTGACCCTGGACCACAAAAGCAGTCATAAGTAGCACGGGTAAAATATTGTCCTATCCTAACAAACCATACATCAATGAGAAGCTTATTTATTCATCTTATTTATTTATGACCCTTTATTAAATCTTTTTTAAGGTTTTTAAAATGTAGGATTACTTGTAATTAAAGAAAACATTTAAAATAAATACTTTGCCTCTTTTAGTACCTTTTCTTTGTTATTAAATTATTAAACAATAAGCATGAAACACAATACTAATTTGAAAAAATATTACTGTAACAGTTTGTAGTTCGGGAAGAAGGAGGCGGGAACTGGTGAACGTTTAAACAAAACTTTAATAATAAAATAAAAACAAAATAGTGCAACAGCCCCTCACGGACGACTGTCGCTCCGTTCCCATGGCTCTCGGCCCCGCCCCTCTCGTCACATACCCCCATCGCCCCTCGCA
>NW_015544162.1:119920-123022 GCF_001515605.1 Sinocyclocheilus anshuiensis
TCCCGAGACTGCGCTCTACCAACCCCTCCACCAGCTGGGTAAACTCTTCCGCGATGCCTGGCGGTGGCACTGGATAACCCTCGGTGGACGGCCCAACACTCCTCCGCCACCCGGTGGACGGCGATGACTCCTCCAGGTTCGGGGCAGCCTGCAGGAGTCCCCTGTTCCCTGCTCCTCCCCATCATGGCAGATGTCAGCAGGCTCCGGCCTTAGGCGAACGGCGGCGACTCCTCCGCTCCCTCACGGACGGCAGCCGTCCCTCCACAACCCAGGCAGACGGCAGCGAGTTCGTCCGCCCCCCCCCCGGTAACGCACTCCAGCCCACCGCCTCGAGCCTCCATGGCGGCAGACTGCTCCGCCATGCTCGATGGCCCCGCGGATTCACCACAGCGGCGAGGGATCTCTGGCAGCATGTCCCTAGGTGTCGTGCATTATCACTTACTCCCCCGGCCTCGCTCCGTTCCCACGGCTCTCGGCCCCGCCCCACTTGTCACAATTACATTCTACAAGTAAGTTCAACATTAAAACGTAATGTACGGTATGAAAAAATTATATTCGTTTTGAGATTTGCATTTACATTTTACAGTGTAAAATTATAAGATTATATTATACAGTGTTAAATTATGAGATTACATTTTACAGTGTTAAATTATAAATGTTTTAAAATATAAAGTGGTTAAAAATTAAATATCTAATTAAAACATTTCTAATTTTGGCCGATAACCAATATGGCCAACCGATATACAGATATATAGTGTAGCCTTACTAAAATCTAGGGCTGGGACAATAAATCGATCCATCGTGAATTGAGAAATGATTCTGCATCGATTCTGAGATTTTCCGAAGACATCGCGATTCTCTCCTGAATTGATTCTGAGCTTAGTTTTTAACAGCAAATGACACTGCGTGCTTTAGAAATAGCCGTATTCTGCTTGCTTCCAGTTCCTTACATTTGAACCTAAAATAATCATTCATAAAGTTCGAAAAGGTTGAAGCGAACTACAAGGATGTTCACAGTGGGCTGTGTTTACATTAATCTCGCATCATAAAAGCATAAAAGCCGATGTGCAAATACATTTAAACACTTACATTACTCAGCCGTACGCACAAGAGCTCTTCTTCGTGAACATTTGAGTGTGCGGTTAAAAACTAGCCTAGAGCACCATCTGCTGTTAAAAACTAAGCTTAGAATCGATTCGAGAGAGAATCACGATGCATTCCGAAAATCTCAGAATCGATCCACGAATCGCGATGCATCGATTTATTGTCCCAGCCATACTAAAATCACTCATAAAATCTAGTCAATATTCATTTTGTTGACATTTTAATCTAAAGGGACACTTTTTGTAGGTTCCTGAGGTGAGTAACCTGAGATCAGTCTTTGCAGAATTCAAATGTACAACCTTTTGGACACCAGCCCAGATCTTTATCCACAAAAAACACCAGAGGCAGGTCCTGCAGAGGCAAAACCCAAAACTTGAGCTACATTTGTCCAGCTGAACCGATCTTTGTGATGGTCTGTTGGCTTCTGCGACTGTTTGAAGGAAGTTCAGATGTTCTTGAGGTGTTTGTATTTCAGGACTGCTGTGTCATGGTGTGTTTTTCCTGGCGTTGAGCAATGTTCCCAGTGGGATGTAGGTGCAGAGAATATACAGTAAATAGACTGATATATGTTGTGGCTTGTCCTAAATATAGCAATCATACATGCAGAATCTTCTCAGCTTTCTGGAGACAAAGACTCATCTGTGTTTTCTCATTGAGTCTCGTTGGCTCTGTAGAGCAAATACCACAATGCCAGCAAAAGCTCGGATGACATGTTAGGCCCTGAGGTTTACCGGACAGGCGTCTGATGTTTACCAACACACATTCGAAACAAACCCAGTTCTTAACGAGCAGAGCAGTTAAAGCTCAGTATCCAGGCCAACTCCGTTCGAACCTGACACTACTAAATATGGGAAATATGATTATTTCTTAATCAGTGTTGTCAGTTGAGAAGTAATTATAATTACATATATATATATATATATATATATATATATATTATACAAAATAATTATTTCCTGTGTGTGTGTGTAATAAAAACATACAAATATTAAATTACAAAATGGTTTTGTGGTACATGTTACCATATACCACAAAACCAGTCATAAGGGTAATTTTTTTTTAAATTGAGATTTATAGGCCTACATCATCTGAAAGCTGAATAAAAATAAGCTTTCCATTGATGTATGGTTTGTTAGGATAGGACAATATTTGGCGAAATATAAAAAAAATATACAACTATTTGAAAATCTGGAATCTGAGGGTGCAAAAATTTATTTTTTGAGAAAATGCCTTTAAAGTTGTCCAAATGAAGTCCTTAGCAATGCATATTACTAATCAAAAATTACGTTTATATATATTTACGGTAGGGGTCCAGGGTCACATATATAAAATAAAAAATTAAATTACACTTTATATTTGTATAGCTATATTAATAATAATATACTGTTAGTTATATATTAATAATATAATGATATTAATAATATAATTTATATTACTAATGATAATTTCAAAATAAATTATAGCAATAAATTCCTAAAATTACAACAAAATAAATAAAAATAAAAAAATTATATTTCTAAAAAAGTTCTAAACACACAGATTTATGAGCAGTATTGGATTTGAAGATGTTAGAAACACACGTCATTGTTGTCATGTGGTGAATTTGGCCAATCTGAAACAGCTGTGTCGTCATCAGCACTCCTGCAGTCGCTCTGAAAAAGCTGCGCCAGCTGAGTCAGCCGGCTGCTCTCGAAACGCTATCGCGGTACTTTGATGCCACACGTGACAGTGACGTGGCGTCGGCGCCGGTTCAAGTCGGACTAAATTTCTAACCGGCATGCACTGCTTCAAGTCAGCCGCCGATCGGTCTGCGCAGTGCTGCATGAAGTCAAACGCACCTCTTAACTAACTTTTCATACAGACATCACCGCAGGTCACATGACACATCTGTGACGTCTGTAAAACCGTCCTTAAAGGGGTCGTATGATGCAGCTAAAAAGAACATTATTTTGTGTATTTGGTGTAATGAAATGTGTTTATGCGGTTTAAGGTTCAAAA
>NW_015544162.1:123112-134220 GCF_001515605.1 Sinocyclocheilus anshuiensis
CTTTACAGATCTTCTTTTTGCACCAAGAGCTTGTAACACTCCAAAGAGAAAGGAAAAATTGAAATCGCATCATATGACCCCTTTAAAGTCTGTAGAGTACTTCTGGTCTGTCAGGAGGCTGAGTATCACATAACATCTTCTGGACATGTCCGCGTTTCGGTGTGGTGGTTGTTTGTGTTTGGTCTCCAGATTGCCAGCGCGTGTGACGTGTGTGTGAGGGAGTGTTTGCGTGTGTAAGGGAATGACTGAGGCTTGGCGTTTGGGGTTCGTCAGACGTGTGTGGGGAGTCGGAGCGCTGCCAGGTATAAAAACACAAGCCAAGCCGCTTTTCCAGCACGTCTCTGAGAGGAACGCCACACTTGAGCTATAACACAATCCTTGTGGAAAACGTTTCTTGAGACATTGGAGTCTGAATTCGTCACATGACCTGGTGAATTAACAGCCTCATGTAAGACAGTACAGGTTTTTTTCGTCCGAATAAACTCTGCTGTAAAAGATTCAC
The DNA here is from genome assembly GCF_001515605.1 of Sinocyclocheilus anshuiensis. Taxonomy (NCBI): domain Eukaryota; kingdom Metazoa; phylum Chordata; class Actinopteri; order Cypriniformes; family Cyprinidae; genus Sinocyclocheilus; species Sinocyclocheilus anshuiensis. The sequence goes on from NW_015544162.1 coordinate 123,615, forward strand.
ACTAATTACACTTAACGCAAATGAAACCAAATACGTTTTACGGCACTCTAAGTTCAACAAATCACCACAACACTGTGATATATTTTGTTTAATTTACATGAAAATGAAAACTCTGGCAGTGTAATGGTAAACACGAATCAGAAAACTGGAATCAGTGAAAAATGTTCATTATATACTGAATACTTTATTTAAAAAATAAGACTAATTATTTTATTCTCGCTCAGTTGATATTTTTTTTGTATCATTTTATGATTATTATTATGATCATTGTAGTCTTATTCTAATTAATAATTAGTATTTCATAATAATTATAAATATTATTATTATTTATTATTACATTATTTATAATAAAATGTGAATTATTGATTAGAATGAAAGTATATCATAAAATAAAAATATAATGATGATGAGTATATTATTAAATATTAATACTACTAATAAATTATTGTTGTTGAAATTATATTTATTTTATAATTTAATAATCTAATTAATAATTGTCATTTAATAAAATATTTCTTATTATTGCTTATTCTTAAATATTAATACTATTATCATAATTGTTATTTATTTTTAGTGCTTTCAAACAATTAATCGCATCCAAAATAAAAGTTTTTGTTTACATAAGTCAAGTCAAGTCTGCTTTATTGTCAATTCTTCCACATGTACAGCACATGAGAATTGAAATTGCGTTACTCTCAGACACTTGGTGCATACAGATAACACTAACAGTAGAACATAAATACAGATAGATACAGATTAAATATAAAATACAACTATACAAATATACAAATAAGGTAAAAATGTAAAAAAAATATATAAAGCAGCACAAGGCACATGGCAGATAGAGTGCAAACCAGTGAAGTAAACAACAGTGAAGATATAATGATTTGTAGTGCAAAAGAGCTTATTCAGACTGATTAAAGTTGACAGTGTGTGTGTGTATTTGGGAGGGGGGAGTGGGAGAGTCCGTCAGAGGGTCAGAGTTCAGTGGTGCGTGGGGCAAAAGAGGGGAGGGGGGGCAAGGTCGGGACAGAGTGAAGAGGAGGGGGCTCAGCACACATCCTTGGGGGGCCCCAGTGTTCAGTGTGATGGTGCTGGATGTGTTGCTGCCGACCCGTACTGCCTGAGGTCTCCCAGTCAGGAAGTCCAACAGCCAGTTGCACAGCGAAGTGTTGAGCCCCAGCTGGACCAGTTTGTGAATGAGCTGTTGAGGGATGATTGTGTTGAATGCTGAACTGAAGTCTATGAACAGCATTCTGACGTATGAGTCAGACGTATAATATATGTGTGTATACTGTGTATATTTATACATTTATACCCGATGGCAGATGGAGCGGCGCATCGGTCGGGGATAACATCGGCTGCATCAAATGCAATGTCAGCTCTAATGGACATGATCAAGCTAGGGCATTCCCCGTATTAGGCGACACGCGTCGTCATCGCCCCGAACGGCGTGAGAAATTGGCGAGGGCTACCCGCCTGTGGATGAGGTGGGCCAAAGACGCTAGTCCGATTACGACTACGATTGGGTACCATCAACATCGGTACGATGAACGGAAAAAGCCGCGAATTGGCCAACGTCCTCAAGACCCGCCGCATCGACATCGCGTGCATTCAAGAGACGACGTGGAAAGGAGCAAAAGCCAGGGACATTGGCGACGGCTACAAGCTCTTCTACAACGGTGAACGATCCACCCAGAATGGCATCGGAATCGCGGTCTGTGAAAAGCTGTGGGATAGCATCGTCGGAAGTCAGCCGGGTGTCCGACCGGCTTATGTCCATCAAGATCGCCTCTGGATCGACGTCGATGCGAGTCGTCTCGTGCTATGCCCCACAAACTGGGTGCGCGACCAACGTTAAGGATGCATTCTGGGAGAGCCTGGAAGCCCATCTTCGATCAATCGACCCGTAAGAACGCTTGGTGCTCGGTGCTCGGTGCTCGGTGGAGACCTGAATGGATACGTCGGGTCGGAACGAGACGGATACAAGCGAGTACACGGCGGGCAAGGGTATGGCACCCGCAACGACGACGGTGACCGAGTCCTCGACTGCGCCGAGGCCCACGATCTTGCTGTGGCCAACACCTTCTTCACGAAGAGACTGGCGCATCTCATCACCTACAGCAGCGGTGGAAGAACGACCCAGATCGATTATTGAATGCTCAGACGGCACGACCTGAAACTGGCAACCAACGTTAAGCTAATCCCCGTTGGATAACATTGGCCCACAACACCAGCTCCTTGTTGTGGACATCCAATTGGACCTCGGACAACATCGGCGAGCACGGACGACCGGGACGGAGCGGATCAAGTGGTGGAAGCTCCCTGAGAACAAGGATCAACTAAGGGGCGCCCTCAGACTCGACGACGTGGACCTTGACCAGCTGGTGGACGCCATCTGGAGCGACGTGGTAGGCCGAATCCACGAAACGGCGAGTTGCGCCCTTGGAAAGACGAAGCCGGGAAAGCGGATGATAGACAAGCAAATTTGGTGGTGGAACGACAAAGTGCAAAAGGCGGCCAAGGAGAAGAAAGCGGCGTTCAAAGTGTGGCACCAATCCCGCTGCCAACTGGACTACGAACAATACAAAGCGCTCTAATCGGCGACGAAGAGAGCAGTCGCGGTGGCGAAAGCCGCATTCCATGACTGGCTAAACAAAGAGCTGGACACGCCCCTGAGGGAGCAAACAAAATTTATCGAAAAACCGCCATCGTGCAACGCAGGATTTCGGCCAAGTTAAGCACGTCAAGGACAACGACGGCAACACCTTGCGAGACGCCCCCGCCATCCTCCAGCGCTGGAGCGATTACTTCGCGAAAATCAGCAACGACGAATTTCCTCATCCGTCAAACCAAAGCGCCCACCCCATCTCTGGCCCCGTCATGCCGATCATGACAGCGGAAGTGGAGACAGCCATTAAGAAGATGAAGAAGGAGAAAACAACCGGTCCCGACGATATCCCCATCGAAGCCTGGAAACTCCTTGTGCGCAGAGGTGCCGAGATCCTCGCCGTCATTTTCAACCGAATGGTTGACGAAGGCCCCGATGACCTGGACGACTAGCACAACAAAGGGCGACGTCGCGGAATGCTCCAACTACCGGCCGATTCGCCTTTTATGCCACGCCATGAAGATTTGAGCGAATCTTGGACACCAGACTATGCCAGATCGTCACCGTCACGCCGAATCAATGCGGCTTCGTCAAAGGCAGCGGAACGACGGATGCCATCCACGCCGCCCGGCTCCTCGTAGAGCGATACCGGGAGAAGAACAGGCTAGTCCACGTGACCTTCCTGGATCTCGAAAAAGCATTCGACAAAATTCCGCACGACCTTATCTGGCACGCCCTCCGGTCCCACAACGTGCCCGAGGCATACGTCCAGTGGATCCAAGCGCTTTACCGCAACGTCTCCAGCATGGTTCAAACCCCGGTCGGAACATCACCGTCCTTCCCCATCACCGTCGGAGTCCATCAAGGATAAGCCATCTCGTCGCTCCTATTCATCCTATGCATGGACACGGTGACGGATGACATCCAAAACGCCCACCCGTGGTCGCTCCTCTTCGCTGACGATGTATTCTTGGCAAGCGAAGACCGTCAACAGCTGCAAGACCAAACGCAGCAATGGAAGACCTGACTGGACAAGTATGGAATGCGGCTAAACATCAAGAAGACCAAGTATATGGAATGCGGGCCTTAGACGAACGGAGCCATCAGCATTGACGGCAAGGATCTGAAGAAGGCGACCAATTTCAAGTATCTCGGATCTGTCATCAGCAGCGACGGCGACACCCTCCCGGATGCCTGAACCTGAGTTAATGCCGCCTGGATGAAATGGTGCAAAACTCGCATCCTGTGCGTTCGACGCCTGCCCATTCGAATGAAAGCCAAGATTTACAAGACCGTGGTACGTCCCATAGATTAATCGCGATTAATCATTTGACAGCACTATTTATTTTATAATGATATAACAATTATAATTAATAATTGCCATTTTATTGTAATTATTCATATTCTTATTTTTAGTATTACATATGAATGTTATTATTATTATCATTGTTCTTAGAATTTTATAATTGAATACGTTTTAATTATAATTATTAATGATGATATATATTATTTGAATGAAAAATGGATATTGATATAGTGTTATATATAGGTAATGGATGGTAATTTTAATTATTCTCATTTTATTTCACAATATAATTATTTATATAATAATTATAATAATTTATTATAAATAATCATTCTCATTTTTAATACAATAATAAAAAACAAACAAACAAACCAATTTTGCCCAAGTAAAATATGACAGGTATGGAATGCGGCTAAACATCAAGAAGACCAAGTATATGGAATGCGGGCCTTAGACGAACGGAGCCATCAGCATTGACGGCAAGGATCTGAAGAAGGCGACCAATTTCAAGTATCTCGGATCTGTCATCAGCAGCGACGGCGACACCCTCCCGGATGCCTGAACCTGAGTTAATGCCGCCTGGATGAAATGGTGCAAAACTCGCATCCTGTGCGTTCGACGCCTGCCCATTCGAATGAAAGCCAAGATTTACAAGACCGTGGTACGTCCCATAGCCCTCTATGGATCGGAGTGGTGGCCGGCAACATCCAAGCACGAGCAGGCCCTTCACGCAATGGAAATGCGAATGCTGCGATGGTGTCTTGGTCTGACCCGATGGGACCACGTGACAAACGAAGACATCAGATAGCGGATGGGCATCGCCCCAATCGTGGAGAAGATGCGAGAAGGACGACTCCGGTGGTATGGCCATGTCGTAAGAAGCGACGAAGGATCGGTGACGAGAACAGCACTCCGACTAAGCCCGCACGGCAAGCGACCACGCGGAAGGCCCAAGAAGCGATGGCTCGACCGTTTGAAGAACGATATGCGGCACGCCAACATCGCCCCGGAGGATGCTCTGGACCGAGCCAAATGGAGACGGGCGTGCAGAACAGCAGACCCTGCACCCAAGCGGGAAAATCGCTAGGACAAAGAAGATTATTTATATAATAATTATAATAATTTATTATAAATAATCATTCTCATTTTTAATACAATAATAAAAAACAAACAAACAAACCAATTTTGCCCAAGTAAAATATGACAGACATAATGTAAATGTAATGATAGACAAAAAGTAGTTTTCTTGTTGTGATTTGATACACAGTATGTCTGTCATAGAGAAATCATTCATTCATTTATCAAGCAGAAAAGTTTGGATTGTCGCAGGAATTGACGTCAGTGTCTGTGGAACGAGAGGTGAAGCAGCTCAACAAAAGCCAAAGAGTGAATGAGTGATTGTCACTAATGTAATGAAAAGGCTGAAGACGAAGTGTGTGGTCAAGAAAGAGAAGAATGAAGTCTTTGTCGTTCATCACCGATGTCACTTGTCACAAATATACAAACGGCAGAACGATGAACAAATACGCACAGACAAGCTATTCACAAACACACAAGAAGCTCAGTGTTTGGTGAGGCGATTATTTCTGAATTCAGTGACGCATGAAGCCTTATCTAAAACACCTGTTTAGCTTTGATGGGATCCTCACATTCGTGCTGAGCTGACGAATCTTTCTGTCTGTGTGCAGACGGATCTGGTGTCAACCATCGGCGAGAGCGTGGCGTTGGGTGTAGCGGGCGTCATCCTCTGGGGCGACTCCAACTACGCCAGCAGTCATGTAAGTTTGTGCCCTAATCAGGATATTAGCTCACCTCCTTCACATTAATTGACTTTAGGGGTCAAGCAATGTTGTTTTGTTTTTTTTTAATGGCAGATGGTGATAAATATTTATTCTACATAAGTAATGGGTCCTGTACAATGAGTCTGTTATTATGACAAAATAAACCCTGACAGGGTGATCAGGACTCTAACATGTGGAGGAGGGGTCTTTTAGAATCATAATAGGGTTTATTTAGGGATGCACAATATTTCAATACTTTATTGGGTGTCTGACAATATTAATTTTTTTTTGTTGTTGTTAATGTATCGCATATTAATTTCTCCTATTTTTACTTAAAGATTACCTTTGTCATTGTCTAACATTCATTTAAAAAACCTATAATGATTTAAATAGGAAATTTTCAGTGTTTATTTTAAATTTATTTAACAGTATTTATTACAACATTTCTTTCATCATCTGTCAGGCATTGCTCTTATTGTTTATTTATAGAGAGAATGAACAAAACAGCTGAATTAAATATTTTGCACAATTTTATTTATTTGTAATCCAGCGACTTAAGACTGGTATATATATATATATATATATATATATATATATATAATTTATATAAATGTATAATCATATTAAATATTATTTAATTTCTATGAATCTTAAAATGAAAATGCGTTCAAATAATAATAATAAAATAATAATTATATTTAAATGAGTTGCATATGTATGTTTTGTGTGTGTGTGTATATATAATTTATAGTAATAAGTCAAAAATAATAAAAGTATAATATAAAATACACACAATAATTTGTATATTTTGTGTAATATATATACATATATATAAAATACACAAAATATACATTTTTACACAAATTATTTATATTTATGCATATATGTATAATCATATGAAAAATATTAAATGACTATTTATATTAATCCTATACAAAATTTAAAACTTAAAATTATATATAAATTATTTTCTAAGTAAAAAAAACAACAACATTATTCTATCGATTTTGAAACAGACACAAGGAGTAAGTATTTCTTTTAAAATGCCAATGCAGAAGTAGATAATCATGAAATAAAAAGTTAAATATTGGACAATTAATTAGTGATTGCGAAAGATATTGGTCTAATTTACAACCTAATGTACAAAAATGCTAAAAGTCGTATTTGATTAATTCTTTAATCTTGTATCTTCCAGACGGCTTGTTCCAGTCTTAACGAATACCTGCGAGGGCCGTTGGGTCGCTACCTACTTAACGTGACGTCGGCCACCGAGCAGTGCAGCAGAAACCTCTGCGGATTTCGCGGCCGCTGCCTTCGCAAACGTCCCGACACGGACACGTACCTGCATCTCAGCCCGAACACCCACAGCATAGAGCGGCAGGGAAACATGCTGAAGGTCTCGGGCCAGATGGGAGAAGAAGAGCTGAGCCGCGTGCGCGACGAGTTTCAGTGTCAGTGCTATAACGGCTACGCCGGCGACGACTGCAGCCAGAGGGATGCTGGGAATAGAGCCGCCCTCGTCTGGACCACGGTTTTGCAGGTTTTGCTGTTGCCGCTGCTCTTGATGGGGTTCCTGCACTGAGGAGTTCGGTGGAAGCGGTTTGAGGTCGATACGCTGGACTTTCTCATCAAAAGATGCGCAACGTCAACGGCAGGAAGGCCTTTTGTTCGCTAGAATTTGAACAGAAATGGAGAATTTGAATGCGCGCGCTAACTCTGTGAGCTGTATGTACAGCACAGCAGTGGCTCAGTGTGTTTTTGGGTCGAGTGCATCGCCTCCTGCTGCATGGGAGGAAGAACTGCGCCAGGTGGAATTGCGATTTTTGGCTAGGTTTGTGTATGTGCGATTGAAATTTTGTCTTGTCTGTGTGCATTTTTTATAAAAAGTAATTGATGTGGTGGTTTCCGCTGTCATTCGAGGCCTTTTTTATTTCTTTGCTGCCTTTATACCTGCGTAAAACCAGTTGTGACCTTATTTCTGCTGTGTCACATGACCAGCTCCTTAAAGGGACACGTTTTGTTACTTGCAATGCTGCTGCCTCATTAAAGCCTCACTTAGATTGAAACCTGCCTTCTGTATCACATTTCACTCTAAAATTAAAAGAAATTAGAGAAATTATTTTACATGAGGAAAATGGAGCCTGTTGTAGGATCATTTAAATTTTTTTGCATCGTTTTTTATTTATTTTCATGACGGTTGTGCATTTTCCTTCCAGAAATTCTCATAATACATTTTTTAAATTATTCTCATAGTTATGCATTTGTTTTCTTATAGTAAAAAGAAAATCATAATGATTTGTAAATTAAGTCATACTAAAGGCAATACAACGAGGTACAAAATGTAAATTTTTTCTAAATTATTATACTATATTATTATACTATGTTTTCCATGACACATTGTACTCCAAAATTAAAAGAAATTAAATTACATTTACAAAAGAAATGACATGTTCCTTGAGGAAAATGAAGCCTGTTTTAGGATCATTTTGTTTTTTGTTTTGTTTTTCAGGTACTTTCATAAATAGGGTTAGTTCACCCAAAAATGAAAATTGGCTTGTGTTACTCACCCTCGAAGCATCCTAGGTGTATATGGCTTTCTTCTTTCAGACGAATCCAGTCGGAGTTATATAAAAAATTGTCCTAACTATTCCAAGCTCTATCATTGCAGATTGTCCTGGCCATTCCAAGCTCTATCATTGCAGTCAGCGGGTGTTGCAGTTGAACAGTCCACAAGTCGTCAAATAAAGCGCGCTCATCCATAATAAAACGTGCTTCACACGGCTCCGGCAGGTGAATAAAGGCCTCCTGTAGCGAATCCATGTGTTTTTGTAAGAAAAATATCCATATTTCAAACGTAATAAACACTTTTCTCTCACTTCCGTTATCTGTCATACGCGGAAGCCGAAATATCGAAATCCTCTGACATTTTTCTTTGCAAATCTTCGGTTTGTACTTCTAATTCGTTACTGGTGTTTTGTTTTGTTGTCTCTCCGCTTTCGTCACTTATCATGCAACGCATACGTGCTGCGTCATCCACCGGAACGGCTTGACAGTTGGCGGAAGTGAGAGAAAAGTGTTTATTATGTTTGAAATATGGATATTTTTCTTACAAAAACACATGGATTCGCTACAGGAGGCCTTTATTCACCCCCTGGAGCCGTGTGAGGCACGTTTTATTATGGATGCGCGTGCTTTATTTGACGACTTGTGGACTGTTCAACTGCAACACCCGCTGACTGCAATGATAGAGCTTGGAATAGCCAGGACAATTTTTAATATAACTCCGACTGGATTCGTCTGAAAGAAGAAAGTCATATACACCTAGGATGCCTCGAGGGTGAGTAAAACACAAGCCAATTTTCATTTTTGGGTGAACTAACCCTATAAGTTATGCTCCCAGAAATGATCGTAATGCATTCAGATTTTTTAAAGTATCATTTTTGTCATTGTGATCCTCATAGTAATGCATTAATTTTATTAATAGTAAAAAAGGAAACCATGATTTAAATGAAATCATATCACTACAATGACAATGACAATATAAAATTACAATTTAAATTATTATATTATGATATGATTATATATTATTGTATTATACTATAAATGTGTTTGTTAAATTAATATTAACATTTAAAATAGAATTTTAAATTAATCTTTACAGTAATAAGAATAAGGATCTAAATGGTCCTATAATTAGGTTTCTTTATGCAAAAATATAATTTTTGTCACTATTTTCTTTTAATTTGGGGTGAAATATGATTTCAGACATGTTCTTAGACCACTGCTGGATAGTGAGGAATTTTTGAAAGTCTTGTAACAACTGCCAAAAATGTGAATGTAAATGTCAAATCAAGTGAACTGCGTGCGGTTCACACAAGCAAATATGCCTTTTAATTTTTCTGCCTAGGTTGCACAAATCTGTTTTGAGGCAGGATTTCCCCCTTTAATTGCTGAACTTCTGCTCTTTATTTGTGTGGGATAAACTGGAAAGGCTTTATTTGTGTTTCCAGTATGAGTTTGTGTCATTACAGCAAAAAAAACAAAAACCAAAAAAAAACACACCATCATAGATTGGTTTTGTTTTTTGTTTTCCTGTAGTTAATTTTTTTTGTTGTTGTTGTAGTGCCTTTAAAGGCATAGTTCACCTAAAAACGGAAAAAAAAAAAAAAAAGAAATTATTTCCAAACCTGTTTGACTGCTTTCTTGTCTGGACAACAAAGCAAATAATGATAGAAATGTCATATTTGGGTGAACAATCTCTTTAACTGATTGTGTGTTGAAGACCCTCACAAGTGCAACATTAAACCTAAAAAGCTTCATTTTTATTTTCAAACAATAGAATTTTGATACCAAATTCTGATTGTTTTGTCCAGATCGATACGTATAATGTGAGTTATACAAGATCAGTTGCTTTCTGGTTGAATTTTATTAGGTGTTTGGTGAAAGCGTTCGTTTTTTATTTTTACAATAAATTTCATAATTAAAGGGTCATGAAACCCCCCGTTTCAGCACTGGCTAGTTCTCACCACAGTTTTTAAAAATGCCGAAAACGTGGGCGTGGTGCGCAGCGGAGCGGAGGAGGGGGAAGAGGGGAGACAGACAGCTTCGGGTTCAGACAGTTTCATTTCACACCCATCGAGTTAAAAACACAAATAAATGCACAGCCATTTGCACTCAGCATCGAAAACATATATATGAACGCACTGTTGCACCTCTGAGAACTTTTAAGGCTTATTCTGTGGCGTTTATATAAGCCTTTTGACGGCTTGTGTCACGGAGCTGTAAAAACGGTTATGTTCACCAGGTGAATGAATCCGTTTGTGCCGAACTCTTATTACAAAGCAAAAACAAAAACTCTTCTTCGATCCATGAACGTTTCTCTCAGTTAATGTGCGCGATGTCATCTCA
>NW_015544162.1:134413-136075 GCF_001515605.1 Sinocyclocheilus anshuiensis
CCTGTGGTTGGCCTGGCCGTGCGTCACTCAGAAAACAACAGGCCAATCAGAAGAGAGGCTCATGAATATTAATTAGGCCAAAATCAACCTGTTCTCAGCAGAGCTCCTGAGAAAGGAGCTGTAAAAATATATTGAGATGATTTTTGGTACTTATAAAAAACTCCAGAAAGGTGTAAAATATGGGACCTTTAACAGGGATGGGCAGTACTTGAAATACATGTATTTGAAATACAAAATACTATTTTGTTTTTAAATACATTTTTGCATTTAAATACATTTAATCTTAGTATTTTCAAAATACATAAGGTACTTTGCCAATCAACCTCCTTATTAGACTGCTGATTTCTTGCAGGGATGGGCAGTATTTCAAATACATGTATTTGAAATACTATTTTGTATTTTGTATTTAAATACCTTTGGAAAAAGTCAAATGTATTTTGTATTTAAATACATTGAATCTTAGTATTTTTGTATTTAGTATTTGTGTATACTTGTTGATCCAGGAAATCAGTAGTCTAATTAAGAGGTTGATTGGCAAAAAGTATTTTTGTATTTTGAAAATACAAAAATACTTAGCTTAAATGTATTTAAATACAAAATAGTATTTTGTATTTCAAATGCATGTATTTGAAATACTGCCCATCCCTGTCTGGGGTTTCATGACCCTTTAAAAGCAATCTCTTGCTTGTAATTTTGTAGTTTCACAGAGTATCTCCAGTAGAGTCCGAAAACATGTTGAAAAGCTGGGGTTTGTTTTATTTAAACTGGAAATGTTTGCTTCAAACATTGAAAAGTGATGAGACATTATTTAGGAATCTGTTTCTAAATGTCGATTTCCCCTTATCTTCACTAGCTAGTTTACTTTTCCTCTAGTTTTTTCCAGCCCTTGGTTTCTAGGTCCTGCTCCACTTCTGAGGGGGTAGTCGATGGTGCCAAAGGGAACATTACGGGCTGGCAGCACAGAGAACGCCTTGTGTTATAACTCAAACCAGACATCCAGTCTCCTTTTATTCTCTCCCCCTCTTCTCGGACCCCCAGCAGGGCCTTTGCTCTGGGATCTTCCGTGTGTTTGTTGCTGTGTGTGAATAATACTGGAATCTGTGGCTCAGACTGTTGGGAATTGCACTGCAATATGGAATCCACATGTTTAAGCCAATACGTCATGGGTACGATATTACACGTGGCTCTGCTGAACAATGGCACTTATTTTTCTCTTTATCTGACTAGAAAAGAAAGTAAAACTATGTCATGGCCTTGTTTTCTGTTGTCGTCACAATTGCTGTCCCTGTGATTTTACGTACCATAGTCAAGTAATAGTATCAAATGGTAATTCTTATTTAATAGCATTAAATGTATTAGTATTAGATGCTGATAGATAGATAGATAGATAGATAGATAGATAGACAGACAGACAGACAGATAGATAGATAGATAGATAGACAGACACAGACACAGACAGACACAGACAGATAGATAGACACAGACAGACAGACAGATAGATAGATAGATAGGTAGATAGGTAGATAGATAGACAGAGAGAGATAGATAGATAGAGAGATAGACAGACAGACACAGACAGACACAGACAGACAGACAGACAGATAGATAGACACAGACAGACAGACAGACAGATAGATAGACACAGACAGACAGACAGACAGA
>NW_015544162.1:155600-203997 GCF_001515605.1 Sinocyclocheilus anshuiensis
CAGACAGACAGACAGAGAGAGAGAGAGAGAGAGAGAGGCAGACAGACAGACAGATAGATAGATAGATAGAGAGCGAGAGAGAGGCAGACAGACAGACAGACAGACAGACAGACAGATAGATAGATACACAGATGACAGACAGACAGACAGACAGATGATAGATAGATAGATAGATAGATAGATAGATAGATATCGTTTACCAAAAAAACTTTTGCATTTGTTCACAAAAAACAAAATTCTCGCTACATATTCACCTGAGAATATTTCCCTGAGAAACTCTCCATTCACGCACAAAAGGTTTTGCTAGAGAACGAAATACTGAAATATAATTGTTCCTCAGTTCTCTTTTTTCTTTCATCACCAGATCATCAGAGGCTCGGTGGATTTCCAAATGTGTTGTAACATGTCTTATTATGATGAGATATAATTTCGCAACAATTCTAACAGATTTCCAAGAAAGGACAAACTTACAACCACAGGAATGAGCGCGACTCAAAAGAATCGGAACCATCGCACACGTTCACCCGTTTCCACACGGAACTGTTATTGTGTGTGACGCGTTAACGCTGCGTTACTGCCACTACATGCGAATTATGATCAGTCCCAAACTTTCAGACAGTCATCGATTATTGGATATTTACAGTATTTCGTATACTTTTTAGGTAAGTACAAAATGCACGACAGAGCTGTCCTGTTTTTGCGTTTATCGGCATCTTGGTTGCAGCTGCAAGCAGCACGTCTGCGCACTTTATTTTAGCGACGCTATTTAGATGTTATTTAGACTTTTATGCATCAACTAAAAATTTAAATTATGCATAGTTTGTTTTAATGTGAAAGTATTTATGTAATCAATCATACATTTTAGATATTTTCGTATTATTTTTTTTTAAATGCCACCGGGTTAAAATGGCGTCTCGGGGTTTAATCTGCTGTGATTAATGGTTGTTCATTGTGTCAGTTTGTTAAACCGAGTGTGAATGTTTTATGTGCTGTAATTAAATGGGTTTTCACGCAGATTATGAATTTCTTCCGCAACCGTCTGGTGGTTTTGGGGCTGGTGTTGCTGGCCACAGTGCTGCTGTATCTGCTGCTGCCCTCCATGAGGCAGGGGAGCATGGAGCCGTCTCTGGAGGTGCAGCAGCGGATGGGCCTGATCGCCGCCTCTCCTCCGCCGCCGCCGCCGCCAAACAGCGTCAACATCACGGTCAGGGCCGGACAGCTGCCCGGGGACCCGCCGCTCTTCTTCAGGGAGGCTCTGCCTGTGGACAGCGCTGGGCGACAGATAGTGCCCAGGTCAGGTTACTTCGTAATTTGAGTTTGATTCCATTATATAATGACTGTATTGGGAATAGATAGACATCAGTTTTGGCGCATTATTGGCACGTTCCAAATTTACATCATAAAGCTGTATAGAATTAAATCTGATTCGTTCTTCAGTTTGTACCCATTCAAAATCGAATTTACGTCTAGGGGCAAGGCATTGTACCAGCCCTTACAATAATTAACCATAGTTTTATTGTAGTAAAAGTGTAGTAACCATGTTTTTTTTGGCATATTGATTACCATTTGCATGACCACAGTATTACTACAAATACCACGGCTAAACTATGGGTAGTATTGCAAAACCATGGTTAAAGGGTTAGTTCACCCAAAAATGAAAATTCTGTCATTAATTACTCACCCTCATGTCGTTCCAAACCCATAAGACCTCTGTTCATCTTCGGAACACACATTAAAATATTTTTGATGTAATCTGAGAGTTATTTCTAATATTTTTGTTTTCTTTGCGCACAAAAAGTATTCTTGTAGCTTTGCAAAATTGAAGTTGAACCACTGATGTCACATGGACTGTTTTATCAATGTCTTTACTACGTTTGTGATTCTGGAAACATTTCAGTTGTATTGCTGTCTATGGAGGGTCAGAAAGCTCTCGGATTAAATAAAACATTTCTTCATTTGTGTTTCGAAGATGAATGTCTTACAGGTTTAGAACGACATGAGGGTGAGTAATTAATGACAGAATTTTCATTTTTGGGTGAACTAACCCTTTAATTTGTGGTTACAATGGTTTAAATATTAACAATGTTTTTTGGTTTTATTTGTAGTAAAACTTGGTAAAATGTTGTAAGGGAAAATACAACATTATAGCCTACATTTTAAAATGATCGAATAATCGTTTACTAATTTCTCTGCACAATTATATCCCATATCCACAATTATATCCCATCCCATATTGATTTAGAAAGATTTAACCTTGCATTCGCTTGCAGAACTTTTGCGTTCTCTCGCAAAATATTGCATTCCGAAGAAACTCTGCATTCGCGCGCAAATCTTTTGCCTTTTCTTGTAAAATATTGTGTTCACAGAGAAACTTTGCATTCTCTCGCAAAATATTGCGTTTCCCTGGCAATTTTGCCTTCGCTTGCACAACCTTGCAAAAACCTGCAAATATTGTCTAACCCTGAGAAACTTTGCATTCACTTGCAAAGCTTTTGTTTTCTCGCAAAATATTGCATTTTCCCAAGAAACTTTGCTTTCGCTTGCACAACTTTTTAATTCTCTCGTCAAATATCGTGTTTCCCCAAGAAACTTTGCGCTTACTTGCAGAACTTTTGTGTTCTCTTGCAAAATATTGTTCACAGATAAACTTTTGTTTTCTTGTAAAACTTTTAGTTTCTCTCAAAATATAGTTTTCCCCCGAGAAACTCGTGCCCTTTTTCTCGCACAACTTTTTTTATTCTCTCGTTTGATGTTGTGTTTAATGAGAAACCTTGCTTTTGCTTGTTACTTTTGGCTTCTCTTGCAAAATACTGTGTTCTCTTGCAAGATACTTTTGTGTTTTCTTGCAAAACATTGCGTTTCTCCGAGAAACCTTGCTTTCGCTCGCAGAATCAATTTACTTTAGTAATTTTGCAGAAGTAGACCTTTCGCCCTCACACGAAATTCCCAACTGTGTGGATTCGCACTGACTGGATTTCGCCTGCGAAAATTATTAGTATTAGTGCATTCTGGCTGGTTGCTAGGCAGTGACTAAGGTGTTCTGAATGTTGCTGGGGAATTTTGGCTGGTTGCTTGAAAGTTTTGATAGGTAGATGAACAGATAGACAATTTTAATGAAAACTATGGTAACTATGGTAATTTTTGAACTTACAAAATTCTGCATACAAGTATTATGACCTATTCTTATATAACTGTACAGATTCAGCAACTTTATCTCCTCTCCATCAGGCTGCAGTTGGTGCTTCTTCATGGTCAGGCCTTCACCTCTAAAACTTGGGAGGAGTTGGGCACCCTCAGCCTGCTGGCTTCCAATGGGTACCAGGCCCTCGCTCTCGACCTGCCCGGTACTTATAATTCACTTTATTAATGTTCTTAAAATGCTGATTTTTATATGTTCAAAACATATAAAGCAGATCACTAAATCGTCTTGTTTCTTGTCAGGTTTTGGGAATTCTCCGGACTCGGTAAAGTCGGATCAGAGCCGCGTGGACCTGCTGAAGCGTTTTCTGGAGTCTCTGGGCGTGCGAGCACCGGTGTTACTGAGCCCGTCTATGAGCGGCCATTATGCCCTGCCGTTCCTCCAGAAACACAGCGCCCAGCTGCACGGCTTTGTGCCCATCGCCCCCGTGGGCACCCGCGGCATCACGCCACAGCAGTACCGCGACATCCAGGTGTCATATTTCTTTTCGATTCTTCTCACACTTAAGAATTCCTTGATTTTAATGCTCAGTTTGAATTCTCACTTCTCATCTGTATGACAGACTCCTACACTGATCATATATGGAGAGTTAGACACCAATCTGGGCGCCCAATCCCATAAGAACCTGATTCAGCTGCCTCATCACACCGTGGTGAAGTTGGCAGGAGCGCGACATGCCTGTTACATGGACAAACCCCGTGAGTTCCACCGTGCTCTGCTCGACTTCCTAAGCAAACTCGAATGAGGGACAGAGAGAGTGAGAACGGGTCAAACAAACATGTGAAAAAGACTTTGGAAGAAACTGCGTGAAGAAAAAGACAAGAAAATGATGAACAGGACTGCGGTGTAGCTGTAAAACCAGTCCTGAAACGTAACACACACCTGAACGTTCTATCAGCCATCCACATCTGCTCACTCTTTATAATTTCCCTGCGCGCACCATCAAGAGATGAGATATTATAATACATCAAACTAACAAAACTTCTGCAGAGTTACTATAGTAACGCTTCTTTTGTAGATTGTAAACATCCTTTTATCAGTTTTGACACTGTTGCGTGTAATGGCCCGTCTGAGCGTTGTTACATTTTCCAGGCTGAGGGTTGTTCTGTAATGCTGTTCCCAGGATTTCCAGTCTGAGGAATGTTCCTGTAACAACACAATAGCCATGGTTTCCAGTCTGAGGGTTGTTCTGTAACGCTGTTGCCATGGTTTCTGGTCTAAGAGTTATTCCGTAACACTGTTGCCATGATATCCTTTTAGAGAGTTGTTCTGTAACGCTGTTGCCAGGGATGTTCCTGTAACACAATTGCCATGGTTTGCAGTCTGAGGGATGTTCTGTAATGCTGTTGCCATGGTTTCTGGTCTGACTGATGTTCCTGTAACATAATTACAATGGTTTTCTTTCTGAGAGTTGTTCTGTAACTCTGTTGCCAGGGATGTTCCTGTAACACAATTGCCATGGTTTCCAGTCTGAGGGATGTTCTGTAACGCTGTTACCATGGTTTCTGGTCTGACAGATGTTCCTGTAACATAATTACAATGGTTTTCTTTCTGAGAGTTGCTCTGTAACTCTGTTGCCAGGGATGTTCCTGTAACACAATTGCCATGGTTTCCAATATGAGAGTTATTCCATAATGCTGTTGCCATGGTTTCCGCTCTGACAGATGTTCCTGTAACACAGTTGCCATGGTTTCTTTTCTAAAAGATTTCTGTAACTCTGTTGCCAGGGATGTTCCTATAACACAATTGCCATGGTTTTCAATCTGCAAGTTATTCTGTAACGTTGTTGCCGTGGTTTCTGGCCTGACAGATGTTCTGTAATATAGTTGCCATGGTTTCCTTTCTAAGAGTTGTTCTGTAATGCTGTTGACAGGGATGTTCCTGTAGCACAATTGTCATGGTTTCCAATCTGAGAGATATTCCGTAATGCTGTTGCTATGGTTTCAGGTCTGACAAATTTTCCTGTAACATAGTTACCATGGTTTCCTTTCTGAGAGTTGCTCTGTAATTCTGTTGCCAGGGATGTTAGTGTAACATAATTGCCATGGTTTCCAATCTGAGTTATTCCATAAAGCTGTTGCCATGGTTTCTGATCTGACACATTTACCTGTAACATAGTTTCCAGTCTGAGAATTATTGTTTAATGTAATTGCCATAGTTTCCATTCTGAGAGTTGTTCTGTAATGGATTTGTCATGGTTTCTTATCTTTGGGTTGTTCCCGTAAAATGGTTGCCATGGTTTCCAACCTGAGAAATGTTCCTGTAACTAATTTGCCATGGTTTTCTTTCTGAGGGATGTTCCTGTAACACAATTGCCATGGTTTCCAGTCTGAGAGTTATTCTGTAATGCTGTTGCTATGGTTTACAGTCTGAAGCACGTTCCTGTAATTCAGTTGCCATGGCTTTCTTTCTGAGGGATGCACATTTAACACAATTGCCATGGTTTCCAGACTGACAGTTGTACCTATAACACAGTTGCCATGGTTTCTAGTCTGACAGTTGCTTTCAATAACATAGTTGCCATGGTTTCCATTCTGAGGATTGTTCTTGTAACACATGTGCCATGTTTTTTGGTCTTTGCTGTTCCTATAATACAAAATTCATGGTTTCCTCTATGAGGGTTGTTTTTCTAATACGATTGTCATGGTTTTCTGTAACAACAAGAGTCACATAATGCCAAAAATCAGTGTCATGACTGTCATAACCCTCGGATACACTTGACATGTAACTGAATTCATCAATCCTACAAGAACATCTCAGAGAAGAAAACGGCATTTCTCATTTTTGGCACGTATTGGTTTGCCGTATCATCATGTGAAATCATGCAGAGTGTTCACACCAGCAGTTGGCACATACATGCATAATGTAGCTTGTCAATGTGTGAATGGCTCAACACATGGTTTTAGAAGTGCAAAAATAAGAGAGATAAGTTGCAGTACTGGACGCCTGTCATGACTGTAAATTCAGTTTTTCGTTATTAGTAGTTGTCAGACTCATACTGGCAGTAGATTATTTCTTGCAATAAATAGAAAATTTCCTGAGATTGCAGAGAAAAAAAAGTGTTCATTACATTACCACATATTAAAATGGAGGTGTTCATTACATATTTATTATTTATTTCTTAAAGCTTCTACATGACAGAAACTGTAATGTGTGTGGTATTTATGTGCTGTGGTCTGTTGTTTTGTTTGTTTATAGGTTGTAAATATGAATATGTTTTAGAGGACTGTGAGGCACCTCTGCCCTGTAAATATTTCCAACATCACGAATCTTCAACCTGAAGGGATCTGTCATTGGGACTGAATTCAGATTCTGGTGTGCATGGTACTGCAGAGTCATGAAACATGCTTTTGTTCAGTGCAAAATAAAGTTCATTAACATTAATGTTTTGCATTTGTGATTTAATGGACATGCACCACAAGGGACATCAAGTTACAACCAAAAAATTGTAAGGGGTCTATATTGTAAGTTCAAGTGCACTAAATGAAGTCAGTTTATTTATCAAAATATGCAAATATGAACTAAACCACAAAATAAGTCAGTCTGTAAAATAAGTATAATGAACTATGCAAAAAGCATTTCAATCACTTTACTGAATATTAGCCGGATAATAAATAAATGAGTATTACCTAACAATCCATCTGTTTTCAAATCCACATCATATGAATATCAGGACATTAATGTCTGTCAAAAAATAATGTGCACAATACACAGCAGAACTTACGAGAAGCAGGAGTCCAAACACCTCCAGCATGTTTTATAATGCCCAAAAATCAAAATTACTTAGCCCTCACGCATGATATCTTGTCTGTCAAAAACTTAGGGTGGCTGTCAATTAGAATATTAGAACAAAAACATTAAAGGGGTCATATGATGCTGCTAAAAAGAACATTATTTTGTGTATTTGGTCGCAGGCATCAATCACTTCACTGAATACTTGCCGGATAATAGATAAATGATTATTTATTACCTAACAATCCATCTGTTTTCAAATCCACATCATATGAATATTATGACATTGATGTCTGTCAATGTCAAAATAATGTGCACAATACACAGTTGAACTTTTGAGAAGCAGGGGTCCAGGGAGTACACGCATTGCATGGAAATCCCACACTAACGGATGTTTTGACTAAAGCAGAAAATGGCAGTCTGAGTGGTTGTCTGTCATGTTGTCTGTCAGAGACCGTAACATACCTAATACATAATGCATGCGAGTATAAATTTGTTCTTGACTTGCTGAAATTGACAGGCATTTTTATAAAATGTAATTTTATCACTATCTTCTCAATTGTTTAAAAGATTAAGGCAATAATCAAAGTTTGACAAAATGTTGTATAGTTTTGCAATAAAAGATGATACATTTTAAAAAATGTGTTACATTTATTTACCTCTTTGCAGACTTTGAGCTATATATACACACATGTAATAGTAGTAATAGTGGTATAATTAGTATAATTATTATAATAGTATTATAATTATAGTATTATTATTATCATAGAGTCATTTCTGTGAACTTCAAAGAAAATAAAAAAGAGAAATGATCAAATAAAGTTTAAAAAGCTATAGGAAAAAGAAAAGTTAACATGGAAATGCTTATATAATAAATATAGACTTTAATACACTTTACTTTTTAAGAATACTGGAAAAAGCAAGAAGGTATTTTAATTACTCTTTAAACTCTTGCTTTGACCACGTGTGCGCACTGTGTGGGCGTGGCCAGGCGGAATCGAATGATGCTGACGTCATGACGCACACCATGCGTCTCTCTTCGGGAAGATGGCTGCTGTGTACATGATGCGAAACTGAATGGACGGAAAACAGCCCGAAATTTCTGAACATCCCCCCTCTTCCCTCCTCTGTATCCCACTCCACGTCCACACATATGCGTTTGCGTGAAAACGAAGCCGATTTTAACCTAGTGTGAAGAACTAGGATGATAATATGACCCAGAAAAAGAAGAAGCGAGTGAATCGCAGTTTGTTACTGGCGAAGAAGATCATCATCAAGGATGGAGGAACGGTGAGTGTCTGCTGGATTCAAACACAACAAACACTCACAAACATCTCAGATAAGAAAGTTGAAGTCTTAAATAGACGTATACAGAAGTATTATGTTAATGTTTGAAGCGAGCACACATTTGAAGAGTGTAACTGACATTCAAGGCTGTAAACATCAGCATTTACTTCCTGTAATGAGCAATAAATCACATCAGTACATCAATCTGAAAAATATAGGTGGTTTTATTAATGCACAGGGGGTTTGATGACACATTAGATAGGTTTAAAGCTGTTATTACTCATGGCTGTAAATATAATAAATTCTCCTGTTTGTAATCATACAAAACACATAGAGAAAAACTTTAAATATTTATATAACTTACTTTACTATTATGGTGACGTTCAAACAAAACAGTATAAACATTTATTAGTATTGCTAAACCTAGTTTTAACTTTTTTTATGGTAGTAAACCAGTACCGTGATAAATATCAAAGTACAATGTTATTATCATCTTATGTTATCATTATACTGCCGTAGTTTTGAGTTGGAAGAGTAGATATGCGAAACTTCATATCTGTGATTTGAGTATATAGTCTGTCAGACAACTCATAATAATCTTGTCTAAGTTTACAAGGTTCGGATATCTGAATGAATTTGTCATGAAATGTACCTCTTGAATGTCCTGAAAATAGTGTTATATACTTTATATTTATTCATTTGTTGAATTAGCTTTTAAATTTAAAATTCAGTACATAGTATTTGTAGTAATTTTGTTCTGTGCTTTTGTCATTTTTAATAGTTTTTGTGTAAAATTTTCAGCTTTAGTCATTTTTGTATTATATTTCAGTTAGTCCTCAATGCAACATTTCAAATTTTTTAAGTTTTAGTAATTGAGCTATGTGCTTCAGCTATTTTTACATTTCTATTTAGCTTTATTTCACTTTTTGTACTTCATCGTATTTCAGTTAACTGCCAAGGCAATATTTTACATTTTTGTTTAAGTTTTAATAATTTTCTTATGTGCTTTTTGTCATATTTATCTTGTTTTTTTATATATATATATATATATATACATTTTTTTAGCTTTATGATATCGGATGAGTGAAGCCTGGTGCTTTGACAGCTTTCATGACACGCAGTTACTCTGAAGCTGGCATTCAGACTGTTAAAGTGGAGCTCCGTTCAGTCAGACGAGCTTTTATGTTTCTTTCAGTCGTCTGTGTTGAAAATTAGATTTTACTCAGTTCGGTGAGAGCCTAGTCGATCACCAGAGGACTCGGACCATGTACAATACATTTATTTTTATTTCTCTTTAGTTTTAGTTATTTTAGTACTTCAGCTTATTTTACTTCGGTTGAATTTCCGTTTAAGTTTTTCATTTCATTTGACTTATTTTATCTCTATTTCGATTACTGAAAACGATTTTTTTATAGTTTCCATTAACAATAACAATTCTGCCTCAAAACAGCCATTTCTTTACAAATAAACCATTGATAATAAATATTATAATGGTCAGTAATTTGTCTAAAATGCTTTAAACTCAAATAAGCTCCTTCCATTTGTAAATGAGGTCAGTCCCATTGAGTCGCAGATCATTTGCTTTAAATTTTGATCTTCTCATCAGAAACGACTGGCTTTTTCCCATGACAGAAGCAGACATGTTATCAAATGGCGCTTTTCCACTGCGTGGTATGACTCGGCACGGCACGGTTTGCGTTTCCACTGCAGTTTAGTACCGCTTTAGAGTGGGCGGGATTATTCACATGTCGTTATAGTTGCGCCGCCTCTACTACCACGACTCCTAAAAAAACGTTTTAATTCCGCGTCGCCCCATCAAGCTCTCGCTGGATCCGCTCCTCTGCTATCAACGAGAGGAACGTCTGTTCTTCCACAACAGACAACAAAACTTTTTGGTTGTTAAAAAAAGGTGCGCTCGTTCAAAACAGTTGCGTTCGATCCTTCGCTGGCTGTGCTGATTTAAATCTAGCGGTTCTTTTGTGTTTGTGTCGCAAGTTCAGTGACGCAGGTAGTGACGATTCTCTCCGGCCAATCCGTGATCAGCAGAGTTTACACGTCACGTTTTGGTAACGGTACGGTTCACTTGGAACCCCAACCGAGGTGGTACTAAAAAAGGTACCAGGTACTGTACCCAGTGGAAAACCCCCAAAAAGTGAACCGTACCGAGCCGTACCGTGCCGTACCATGCAGTGGAAAAGCGCCAAAATGTCCTGCTCACTGGCTGTCATTGTAGGTTGTAATAGGGCTGAATTTGAACCTAGTTCCCCGGGTTCCTCTTTGGGTGTGTTTTATCTTGCCTGCAGCACAAAATAAGCCAGAATCAGCAGTGGTCGGCACTCAAAAAACAGGTGCATGAAAAGGTCACGAAAACATCTAATGCTCTATTTTGATAGATTAGGCCTCAAACAGTCCTGGGGGCTGTTCCATAAAACAAGTTTACCAAACAATCCAGGCTTATTTCAGTTAGTCTGACTTATTTTGAACCACATTAATTGACAATAAGTCAGACTAACTTAAATAAACCTGGCTTATTTGGTAAACTTGTTTTATGAAACAGGCCCTTGATCATGTCATCTCAGTGTCAAAACCAAAACAAAGCTTTAAAGGATGTGTAATAATACTGGTTTGTTTCTTCACCGTGGTTGATGTCTCTGGCTCTTCTCTCTCCAGCCTCAAGGCTTTGGCTCCCCCAGTGTTTATCATGCCGTCATCGTCATATTTCTGGAGTTCTTCGCTTGGGGTTTGCTGACTGCACCTACTTTGGGAGTAAGTTGTGGTTGTTTTTGTGTTAAATCGAGATATTATCTTCATATCAGGTGACGTTTATTTCATGTTACGGGTGTTAGAAACCCATTGTATGCCTCTGTTGTTATATTGCGTGATATGATCATGCAGTTCGAGATACCCTTGCATGGGCGTCATAACCGATGCTGTTTTGTGTCTCATGTGTCTGCAGGCTCTTCATGAAACATTCCCGAAACACACGTTTCTCATGAACGGCTTGGTTCAGGGGGTCAAGGTATCATCTGTAACATCATAATGTTTACGTCCTGATAATCCAGTTCATGATTCATTAACGCCGTGTTTTCGTTCGCAGGGCCTGCTGTCGTTTTTAAGCGCTCCTCTGATTGGTGCTCTGTCAGACGTGTGGGGAAGGAAGTCGTTTCTTTTACTCACCGTGTTCTTCACATGTGCACCAATTCCTTTATTGAAGATCAGCCCATGGTACATTGTGTTTCTTTTCTTTTTTTGGACACAAAATAAAAGATAATGTAGGTTTATTTTTATGAAATTTAGAATCTGAAATTTCAATTGAAAAGAAACGTCATTTTAATTTAATGTAAGTTTTATTTTGTTTTTAAATTTAATTTTTAATTTAATGTTTAAGTTTACGTGATTTGGATGTCTGAATGTATTTATGAAATGCATCTTTTGAATGCCCTGAAAAAAATATTTATTTAGTATTATTTATATACTATTATAATGTTTATTAATACTTTGAATTGGCTTTAATTTTTATATTTTCAGTCTCAACTTTTTAGTAGTTACATGCGTTTGTCATTTTTTGGATTAGTTTTTAATATATAAATGTAGGTTAAATTGATTTTAATTTAATAGATTTATTATTTAATAGATTTTATTGTCATTATTTTATTTTTGTTTTTATTATTTATATTATTTTAGTCCTTTCAGTATTTGATTTAATATTAATGTAATATTTAATGTGCCATTTTAATTCATCTTATATTTTAAAGAGTTATGTTTTGTTTTTGTCTTAATTTAAAAAGAAGCCAGTGAGATGTACACAAGTTATGAGTTTTCAAAAATATATATTATTTTCCGTGTCCATTGTATATTTTTTAATATTTTGAATTAGTTTTTAGTTTTCTGCATTTACAGTTTTAAATATTAATAGTTTAGTTGCGTGCTTTTGTCATTTAAAAATATTTCAATTATGTTTTATTTTTTATTTAATTATTTTAATTTTTTGTAATTTTAGTATTTAATTTAATATTAACCTATTTAATTTATCATTTTAATTAATCTTCATTTTTTTTAATGTATTATTTGTTTTTTTTCTTAATAAAAAAAAACAAATTAGATCTGCACAAAGTTGATTTATTTTTTATTTTTCGTATTATTTTCTGTGTCTAGTGTCAAAATAAAATTACAAATAAATAAATCTAAACCAAAATAAAAAAATAAATAATTATTATATAATATACTGATTATAATATTGATTAGAAGCTGATACAGATCATCTCAAAAATCCCAAATATCAGTCTCACCGATATATCGGTTTGTTTTTATTTTGTAATACACATGCACGTCTTAAATCCACATGCATGTTGTGTTTCAGGTGGTACTTTGCCGTTATCTCTGTATCTGGAGTGTTTGCCGTTACCTTCTCAGTTATATTCGCCTATGTTGCCGACATCACCCAAGAGCATGAGCGCATTATGGCTTACGGCATGGTACGTCTAACCCATCAACACGTCGTCATCATCTCTCTTTTTGCCGCTTTGTTTTGTATTAACGTCTCTGTTCTTCCTCCAAAAGGTGTCGGCCACGTTTGCGGCGAGTCTGGTGATCAGCCCGGCCATCGGCGCGTATCTGAGTCAGGTGTATGGAGACAGTCTGGTAGTAGTTCTAGCTTCGGCCATCGCTATGCTGGACATCTGCTTTATTCTGGTGGCCGTGCCCGAATCGCTGCCGGAAAAGATGAGACCGGCGTCCTGGGGTGCCCCAATCTCATGGGAACAAGCAGACCCCTTCGCTGTAAGTAGATTTGACCTTTTTGAGCTCGTTTAAAATGAATAATCTACCAAATAATCGGTTTTATTCAATTAACTGCATTGCTAATATAGTAACTCGAGCGTGAGTGTTGGCTGGAAATGTGCATTTTAAAAACAGAGGACGCCACTTTGCTCATATCCTGTGTGGTTTTCGGTAGAGAAGCGTTTTAACGCCCATTTCCCCTCGACAGCATAATGGAGTTTTCTGGACGAATGTCATATAAGGCTGTTTTCACACGTGGTTTGTTCTAAAGAGTTCCTCTGAAGTCTGTTAGAGTTTCCCATGAGATTATTCTAGTTTTGATTGGTTAATGCAGTCCTGCCAAACTTAGAAGTCACATTTTAAGGTTTGCTGTTGCGCATGTGGGCTCAAAGCACATAAACGAATGCGAAGCGAAAGATCTCAGATAGAGTTAGTACAGCATGTGTATGTACCTTTTAGGGTTTTTATGATTTTTTTTAATCTTCTAATAACATATACATATATAGAATTTTTAATTTTAATGTTAAAGTTTGCAAGGATATCTGAATGTATTTGTCGTGAAATGCTTCTCTTTTAATATTATTTATATACTGATAATATTTTATTATAATCTAATTTAATTCTAATTATTATAATCTTAGTAATTTTTATGTGCTTTTGTAAATTTTATTAGTTTTTGTGTAAATGTCTATTTTGCAATTTTATAACCTTTAGTTGTTCAATTTTGTATTAATTTATATATCTAAAATATTTATTAATAGTGTAGTCAAGTTTATTAATTATTTTTATATTAATTTTATGATGTAATAATTAATTGATTTTTTCATCTCAAACTGCATTAGTACAGCACATTGTGTGCAATATTTTTATAA
Organism: Sinocyclocheilus anshuiensis; assembly: GCF_001515605.1. Taxonomy (NCBI): domain Eukaryota; kingdom Metazoa; phylum Chordata; class Actinopteri; order Cypriniformes; family Cyprinidae; genus Sinocyclocheilus; species Sinocyclocheilus anshuiensis. Next base: position 169,470 of record NW_015544162.1, read on the forward strand.
ATAGATAGTGTGTATAGTAAAATTCTAACCAAGAATGCAATTTTTTATGTTATTATATTTTATTGAGCAATGAACTAATAAATGACTGATATTAAAATAGTTGAAATTTGTAAATAAATTAAAAACGCTAAAAACTAAAACCAGTATTTTTAAATACATTGCATTTTAAAAGATTACTTTGACAGTGTTACGAAATTCTTAAGAATAATTTTAAATGCTAAATGTGTTAGATGTAAAAATATGAGTAAAATTCTGTTTCACAAATATCCAATAACCACATTACATTTAAAAAAATGTTTGATGCATGTCTTATATGTACACAGATTTTCTCTACAGTTGGATGGGTCAAGACTCATTGGTTCCGCTCAGCTAATTTTTTATAGGACCATTGATAAGAGTAACAAGATTGTAAAATTGCTGAGGTTTTATTCTCTGAAAAAAGTTTCATATCTGAAAGAATTGTTTGGTGAAATAAAACATTTCCTGAGTCAAAACAGAATAAAGTCGTAAAACTATTTGCAAGATTTAAACAGAACTGTTCATAGAGCTGTTGTTAAATCAAGAAGAGTGTTGCATTCACACACAGCTTGGTTATAGACGGCAATATCTTTCTCTCTGCAGTCTTTGAGGAAAGTAGGCCAGGACTCGACGGTTCTGCTCATCTGTATAACAGTGTTCCTGTCATATCTGCCTGAGGCTGGGCAATACTCCAGCTTCTTCCTCTATCTTCAACAGGTACGGCAAGGGAGAGATTTCATTTATCTCTGTGGTTAATCTTTAACTCGCTGTTTAATTAATTGTTTACTGGGTCAAGTCTGGTTTATCGAAATCCTGTTAGCAAACGGGACCGTAAAGATTGATTGTTTTATCCTCTTATGCAGATAATGGGATTTTCACCTGAAAGTGTCGCAGCTTTCATCGCTGTCCTAGGATTGCTGTCTATTGTTGCACAGGTCTGTATTTTCCTTTTAAATACATACTAATAAAGGACTTTACGTCATTAGTTTTTAATGTGGAGTATGTCAATTGTGGCTTTTTCCATCTACAGACTGTAGTATTAAGTTTACTAATGCGTTCCATCGGGAACAAGAACACGATTTTGCTGGGACTGGGATTTCAGATTCTGCAACTCGCCTGGTACGGGTTCGGATCGGAGCCTTGGTAAGACCGAAAGCCTAGGTTTTAATTTCTAAAATTGATAAAAATAAAGAGAAAAATTAAAAACAGGAATATTAACTATAGCTTTAAGAATAATGTAACAACTAACGAGTCTTTACTAATGAAATGTCCAACGCATCGTTTCCGATCTCCAGGATGATGTGGGCAGCTGGAGCTGTTGCTGCCATGTCTAGTATCACTTTCCCTGCTGTTAGCGCCCTGATTTCCCGCACAGCTGATCCCGATCAACAAGGTTGGTTTTCCTGAGTTATATGATGTTACAGATGCAGGGTTATTCTTTAAGGCTGACTGTAAAGCTCTTGTTTCTGTAGGTGTGGGTCAGGGTATGATTACGGGAATCCGTGGGCTGTGTAACGGCTTGGGTCCGGCTCTCTATGGTTTCATCTTCTACATCTTTCATGTCGAGTTGGACCAAGTTCCAGAGAAAGAACCGGATGTAACGCATCACCATGATCACCACCAACAGGTAAGTCACCGCACGTTGTTGAATTTAACTGAACCATGCTGTTTACTGACAATTTAGGTTTGTTTTAATGGATAAATTAGTTTTTAATAATAGACACTAAAGTTTTGTCAAAATGCTGAAAGCCGATGCCACTAAACATTGAAGTATAAAATATTTGCGAAGATTTTTCATGACATTGCATCATTTTTTGATAAAAAAAAATAAGCCTAGCTTAAAAACTCAGCCTAGCCTTTACAAGCCAAGCGGAAACAATTTGTTTTAAATCGTTCACAAAACCACTTGCTAGAATTGAAGCAGAGTAAGATTGTTGTTAATTGTTTGAAGAACTGTTCGTAAGAACGAGTAGATAAAATTTGTGTAAATTGTCCATAAAATTATAAAAAGTTGTTCGTAGAATTTTTTTAAAGTCTAGTAGAATATATTTAAAACTATTTACAAGAATTCGAACAGAATGAGTTTTTTTGGTAATTGTTCATAGATCTATTCGTAATAATCTGAGCAGAACCAGTTTGTGTAAACTTTGTAAAATTGCAGAATTTGTAAATTGCTCGTAGAACAATTCTTAAGAAATCAAAGCAGTGTAAATTTAAATGGGTCATAAAACTATTTGCAGGAATTTAAGCTGAACGAGTATGTTGGGAATTGTACGTAGAAGCATTCTTAAGAAATTGAGAGTTGGACCAAGTTCCAGAGAAAGAACCGGATGTAACGCATCACCATGATCACCACCAACAGGTAAGTCACCGCACGTTGTTGAATTTAACTGAACCATGCTGTTTACTGACAATTTAGGTTTGTTTTAATGGATAAATTAGTTTTTAATAATAGACACTAAAGTTTTGTCAAAATGCTGAAAGCCGATGCCACTAAACATTGAAGTATAAAATATTTGCGAAGATTTTTCATGACATTGCATCATTTTTTGATAAAAAAAAATAAGCCTAGCTTAAAAACTCAGCCTAGCCTTTACAAGCCAAGCGGAAACAATTTGTTTTAAATCGTTCACAAAACCACTTGCTAGAATTGAAGCAGAGTAAGATTGTTGTTAATTGTTTGAAGAACTGTTCGTAAGAACGAGTAGATAAAATTTGTGTAAATTGTCCATAAAATTATAAAAAGTTGTTCGTAGAATTTTTTTAAAGTCTAGTAGAATATATTTAAAACTATTTACAAGAATTCGAACAGAATGAGTTTTTTTGGTAATTGTTCATAGATCTATTCGTAATAATCTGAGCAGAACCAGTTTGTGTAAACTTTGTAAAATTGCAGAATTTGTAAATTGCTCGTAGAACAATTCTTAAGAAATCAAAGCAGTGTAAATTTAAATGGGTCATAAAACTATTTGCAGGAATTTAAGCTGAACGAGTATGTTGGGAATTGTACGTAGAAGCATTCTTAAGAAATTGAGCAGAACCAATTTGTATTCATACTACGTAAAATTGGAGAATTTTTGTTTTCTGAAAAAAGAAAAAAAATACCTGAAGGAATTTTTTGGTACCAATTTTGTAAATTGCTTGTAAAACAATTCTTAAGTGGAAGCAGAGTAAACTTGATTAGATTAAAACTATTTGCAAAAATTTAAGCAAGATGAGTTTGTTATTTGTTCGTAAAAACATTTGTAAAAATTTCAGCTGAGAACCAATTTTTGTAAAATGTTTGTAAAATTGCAGAACTTTTTTATTCGGTGAAAATGTTTGTAAGTGTTCGGTACCAATTTTTTAATTGCTTGTAAAACAATTCCAGGCAGAATTAATTTAAATCATTCTTAAAAATATATGCTAGAATTCAAACAGATCTAATGTGTGTAAATTGTTGGTAAAATTCCAGAATTTTTGGTATCCAAGCAATTCAAAACTCAGTCTAGCCCCTCCGTATGTAAAAATTAATTAATTATCACAGTACAATGTTTTTTCAGTAGGTTGAAAGAGTTTATAGAGATGCATTTTAAAAAGTCATTGCGTATAGTTTAGTTTCGAAAATTTGTATCTAAATAGGGCATCACTGTAGAGTTTTTGGAAAGGTTTTTGACTTTTGTGTTAATCGTGTTCCCGCGTCATGTGTTCCCCTTACAGAGTGCAATAATCCCGGGACCGCCATTCCTCTTCGGCGCATGTTCTGTGCTGCTGGCACTCCTGGTGGCACTTTTCATTCCTGAACACCCCCATATGGGTGCTCGTGCGGGCAGCTGGAAGAAGCACACATCACCCCACGGCCACCCGCACAGTCCCCACCCACCCGGAGAGGCCAAAGAGCCTCTCCTACAGGACACTAACGTGTGATTGGGAGTTTCAATGTGGCTGAATTGGCCACGCCCCCTATTCCCCATTGAGGAACGAACTGTGCATGGAGGCTGCTGTCATGTATTGAAACGTAAAGCTATATCGGAGGCATGGTCAGTCTTGCACCTAGAGCTCTACCTTTCTGCAGAGTTTCGTTTAATATGAAACTTATGAACTTGATAATTAAGGTTAATGGAAATTACAGACAGAAAGGAAAGTCTCCATGATTAAGACTGGGCGTCCCTGCTGAATCACCAATAGAGCACCACTTTTTAAAAGAAATGTATATAGAAGAACGTATATTTAACAATGGTTCTGTCCAAAGGCACTATTGCAATGGCTTGTATTTATTCTTTTTATTATTTGTTTTTTTTGCCTTTTTTCTTTCTTTTTTTGTTGCTCTGTTTTGACTGTCTAGATCTTCATTACCATAGTTCACTCAGGGACATTATCCGGGTCAGGAATGTTTCAGAACACAGTGTGTTACCCTTATCAGAAGGGCCTAGCGACGACATACAAATAACAAAATCCATTCATGAAACGCAAGCAGATTGAATTTGTGTAAATCGCTCGTGAAACTTTTTGTAAGAATTTACATTGAACAAACTTATGGAACTCATTCTTAAAACAATTTGAGTCGAAAAATGGTGTCAATCATTCCTTAAAACTTTTTGCAAGAATTCGCGGAGAACACATTTATGCAAGTCATTCGTTAGCCGTTCGTAAGAATATCAGCTAAAAAGCATTTGTGTGAATTGTTCATAAAATTGCTTTCAAATTTTTGAGTGGAACGAATGTAGGTAAAGCATTCACAAAACTGTTTACTAGATTAAGTAGAACAAATTTGAGTAACTCATTTGTAAAACCAATCATAAGAATTTGAGTCAAAAAATGGTGTAAATCTTTTCCTAAAACTATTTCCAAGGATTTGCCTAGAACAAAGTTATGCAAGTCATTTGCAAAAGTTTCGAATTGTGTTTGGGTTAATCGTTCGTAAAATTACTTGTGAGGTTTTGATTGGAACGAATTTGCATAACTCGTTCGTAAAACCATTCATAATAATTTGAGATGGAAAAAATGGTTTATTTCATTTCCTACAACTATTTGCATGAATTTGTTCTACACAATTAATTTGGAAAATGACTTCGTAAAACCATATGTAAGAATTCGTGCTAAACAAATTTATGCAAATTGTTGGTAAAACTATTTACGAGACCAGAATTTTGAAGTAGAAATTGTTTATATAATTATAAGAATTTAAGCAGAGCAATTTTCGTAAATCATTCATAAAACTTTTGGTGAAAATCATGAAATATTTAGTTCTTTAGGCCCAGTGACCTTACTAAATATAGTGGTTTTGCTATAAATGTGCTGCGTTCATGAGATCACAAGTTTGTTAGGGAACATAACTTAATTTTATGGATTTCTAATGCTTTGACATGAATGGCCTTAACTGACAGTTCGGTTTCAGACGTCGACAAACGGACGTCGCAATGGAATGATTGTTGTACAGCTTCAAAGTTCCTTTTCGTTTTCTGCTCGTGTTCAAGCTGAAGCCTGTTTTCTTTATACCACTTAGAATCAATGGTGCCTTTTCCCAGCTTAAATTGTGTTGTTGATGGAAACTGGCGAATTTAAGTGACGCACGAGACTCGAGATCTGACCAGTGTCAGACTTACGCAACTGAATAGTCTTACGTAAAATAACGGTAGAGCTGACTCTAGATCAGTAGTGAAACTGAAATGCGTGACGCATCTTTTGTTTGTCTGGATTCGCTTTCGGCCTTGTGTAGAAACATTCTTTTATGAAAAATACGAATGTTTACGCAAAACACTTCGCATATGCCAGCTGACAGAAGTACATTGAGAAACAGGAGGTGAAATTTGCCAGTGGCCTTTCTATATATTTTTTTTCATAAAGACAGATGAATGGCTCATTTTAAGATTTGACATTTGACCAAATGTATGGATATTTTATTGACGCAAGATAGGCGAGTTAATCTGTAATATTAGTTGTGTGCTTTGGATATTTATGAGATGATTTCCTGTAAAATATTTCCTTCGTCTCAGAATACAGTGCGAGGTTTTTTTTAATGTTCTGTGGTTCTGTTGTGCCGTCTTCATTATAAATTTTAAACGGTGTATTTTTTTCCCCAAACAATGTAAATATGTCAAAGTATCTAAACATGCATTTCAATAAAATTTAAATATTTTGATGTATGTGCGATCATGTTGGTTGTTTTTATACGTTTAGCTAAATAAAAAGACGAACAATTTTTAAAACGGCATTAGATTTTATTTACGATTGTCCTAAAATTGAGCTACTGATGAACAAGCAGCCAAACTGCAATCCATGATAAACAGATTCCAAAATTTACTATAGTAAACCATAAATACAAAAATATAAATACACACAATTAATTATATACAGTTTTACACAGCAAACCACACACTGCTATTCATATCAAGAACTTGAATCCTTATATTAGCCTTAAATAAAATTGCCAATTACACGAATAGCACTATTTGAATACGAAATGGCAGCTCTCTTGAGTGTTTGGCAAAAGTTCATTCATTCAGAGGCAGTTCTTGTATGGCACAATCAAGTTTAAGACATTGAAAAGACATTTTATATGCACTACAGACTTGAAGGACCAAACCATAGCACCATTATTATTGATAAATTAGTCCCATGCTAATGCCAAAGTCTCAAACAATCAAGGAAACTCCTTGTAAACAATGGAAACCCGTTAAACCACAGAATAAAGGTAAAAAAACATAACGGTCTTTATAGTTCATCATTTTGACTTTTTTTCTTGTGATTCTGAGTTTATTTCACAATTCTGTTGTTTGCTTCCACTATGGAATGTAAAATAAAAATGTTACTGCGGCTTTAATCTCAGTTTTTACATCACAATTTTAAGATTAAATTTCACAATTTGGACTTCTCAGAATTGCAAGTAAAAGTCAGAATTGTGAGAAAAAACGCCTGTTCCTGCCACAGAAAAAAAGTAAATGATTAAAAAAAAAAATCTGACAATTTAGACCTCGTTTTCACAATTCTAAAAAAAAAGTCATAACAGCAAGATATAAACTGCAATTTTTCCACCCGCCTTTTTTCTCTCAAAATTGCAAGTTTACATCTCCAATTCTGCCTTTTTTTCCCTTTTTTTTTCCATTCTGTGGCAATAACTTGCTTCCATAGTAAACACGTTGAGAAATGGGTTTAAAAATAAATGTTTTAATAAATTATTGAAGACATTTTAAACAAACATGAATATCATCTGCATGGACACTTTGCAATGAATTCCCATCTTAGTAGTGGCCTTCTCACACACAACATAGTGATGAATAGAAGTGCATCTAAACTGCTGGGAAATACGCAGAAGCTGTTGGTTTTGCTCCAGCCGTGTTCAAAGGCTTAGGAACTTCTGTAGGTACAGATATTAAATGCTTAATAAAAAGGTCTAGAAATTAGGAATAAATGGGGAAAAAGAGTATTTGTGATTTGCCTCGGTTTAGATGCATGCTGGGTAGAAGGCCGCGGAGAGGAATGCTGTCATCTCGTCTCTCAAAGTACTTGGAGTCCAGATCAACACGTTCTCCGCTGTTGAGATCCGAGATATGATCACACCAAAGGCTTTATTACAGAGAACAGGAAGTAAATGGATTGAAAGAGGAACTCACTTCTCTTTATTGGAGGGCTGAAAGAGTGCAGTGGGACTCACGTCTGCTGCTGAAGGTTTGGCACTCGTAGGGTTAAACTGGACCTAAAAAGAATTCAACAGTGTTTTGTTGGACACATTCAGAAGCAGCGATTGTCACTGAAAAAGGCTTTGCTCACACTGACAGCTACAATCAGAGTCAACTGAGTTCAGGTTTTCGTAGCCGTATGTATGTGTATTTATTTTCAATTTTGAGAATTTATTTTTTTATATTTTCACAAAATGATGGTGAAATTTTTTTATAATTGTATGTTTGGAAACCTTTTAGGGGAAAAGTTCACAATTCACAAAAGTATAGTAAAATGTATAAAAAAATTTTTTTTGGAAAATGTGATTTTTTTTTTGGATAAATTATGGTGAAAATGTTATAGAAATTATATGTTTGAAAAATGTAGAAAAAAAATCTATATATTTAAACAATTGTTTTGTACAAAATTATGATGAAAATACATTTTATAAAAAATGTTTTTTTGGAAAATTTCGAGGGGGAAAATTGGATGTTTTCACAAAATTATGGTGAACACGTTATTAATATTGTTAAAAAAAAAAAAAAAACCAATAGTTTCATAAAAATGTGTTGAAAATGTTATAACTACTTTTGGAAAATATGTGTAGGGGATATTTTCACAAAATTATTATTTTTTTAAATACAAATTTGGGGGAAAATGTTTAATATTTTCACAAAACTGGTGAAAGATGTTATAAAAAATTTATTTTTATAAAACATACAAAAACAAATTTTTTTTTCTATTTTCAGAAACATTGTAGTAATGTAATAAAAAATTATGTTTATAAAATTTGGAAAATATATATATTTTTTATATTTTCACTAAATTATTTTTTTTAAATGTTTTGGAAAATTTAAAATTTTTTTATTGTTATTTTTAAGTATGGTAAATTTTATGGTAAAATGTCAATTTTTCCACAAATGCACATTTTCAAAAATATATATTTTTTGGAAATTCAGTCTGAAATATTTTCTCAAGTAGATTTTTGGGGCGCTACATGTATTAATCATCATTGTTCAGCACCAGAGCGAGACGCCATAATCGACATTCGCAGCCAAAACCATCTGCTCCTGCCACAATCGACTGTCTAGAATACTATGGTTAAGTGCCAAAAATGTTATTATAGCAACTAGTGTTGTCAAAAGACCCGGTATTTCGGTACCAAGTCGTAGATGTTTTTCAGTGGCAGCAGAACTATGAAACTTGTTTACTTGTTTCATACTTTTATTACTTGTGGAAAAACTTGAAACAATTTTAAATAAGTATAAAGAATGGCATTGGTTTTGTACATTTAATTTTTGTTTAACGTTATTAATAAAAATGTTGTTCAATTAGCATGTTTTTGTGTTTTGCTTTGGTACCGAAATTGGTACCGAGAACCGTGGATTTTCACTGGTATTGGTACCGAATACTGAAATTTTGGTACCGTGACAACACTAATAGCAACTGCGGTAAATAAAACACTACAAATCGAATCAATCCAAGCATTAGCAAAAAATAAATAAAAAATAAAAATAAAACCTAAAAAAAAAAAAAAGTGGACATACCGTGCTTAAGTTTGGAAAAACAAATCAGAAAGAATTGTGTACAGTGTGAGCAGAGAATATAATAATAAAAAAACCTAATAAATGTAGGGAAATAAAGATGGCATAGAGAAAAGGAGAGGAGATGAGGCCTGCCTTTGGTCCAGACGTCTGATTGTGTGCTGACAGGACAGAGCGAGGTCCTGAGCTCACACAGGAAAGAGAAAGAGGATATTTGGAGTTTATTGTAGAGGTGATGGGGAAACCCTGTCCCAAAGACGAGGGGAAACCTTTGCTATCAAGCTAGAGAAGACAAGAACAGCTACATCATTTCAAAAGACCAGTCCAATCTCACATGCAAACAATCAAACTGATAGTTACTGCTTGATTTCCTGCTACATCTACAGACAACAACCTGCTTGGCGGATTTTATGCTAGACTTTAAGTGACAGCAGTTAATTACCATATTGTGAGGAACACTTCCTGTTCTCAGACCTGCGGCAGGAGTCTCGAACATTCCTAAAGTTTCCTGCTTCCGAGAGAGCTGGTTCTCATTCAGCTGCTTGTTCAGCCAAGTTATTACTGAAGAATACCATGTTAAAATTAAAAATATGATTTTAATGCGATATATGTGTGTGTGTGTGTGTGTGTGTGTGTGTGTGTGTAAAACTAAAAAAAGTCATAAATATTATAGAAAAGCTAGAACACAGACATAAATGATGTTAATTATGTTAATTATGCCAAGTCTATAAAGTTCATAGATGGAAAAAATTAGTACCCAAAAATAAATAGAAATAAATAATACCCAAAAAGTAAGCAATAAAAACAGAAATAAATAGAATTATAAATAAATAAATAAAATGATAAAAAAACAAAAAGCTACAAAACACACACACATGTAATGCTAATTATGTAAAAAAAATCAATTAATAAAATATAAATAAATAGAATGTAAATATAGAAAAATAAACATCACCATCAAGAATCTTGATTAAAAAAAAACAAAACAAAACAAAAATAAAAACAAAAATAAATAAAATAAACAATTAGAAAAATTAATATGAATCTAAATAAAGATAAAAACAAAAAGATAAATAAAAAGTTACAGTAAATAAATACAGCAAATGCACAAAAAGGCAAAATTACCTGAATAAATCAAAGTCCTCACCGTTCTCATTGGTTTTTAACACTTCCCTGCTCTCGTCCAGTTTCTGAACTGTCGCGTCTAATTGTTCGTTTAATTTCATTACCTAAAGCAAAAGAAAATATTGATACTAAGATAAAAAGAACTGTTCATCAAGCAGGCATTAGTTGGCAGCACACGGTACCTCTTCCTCTTTCTGTCGGAGCCGTTGTTGGGCGTCCTGCAGCTCTCGCTGCTCCCGCTGCAGTTTCTCCGTCGTTTCCTGCAGGATCTTTTCCTGAGACACCGTCACGGTGTTCTTCACCTTGATCTTCCCCACCAGCGCCTTCAGATCCCCCTGGAGCTTCTTGATGATGCCGTTGGCCTGAGAAATTGTGTCTGTGAGTAGGCTTGCCGCGATAGACGGTGATACCGGTGTTAAGCCGCAACACCGGTTACGTCACTTGCCGAGCTGCTCTTTATCTTTGATCTCCTGCTCTAAGACGGCCACTCGCGTCTGCAGCTGGTTGACCAGACGCTCTTTCTCGTGGCATTCGGTGTCGAGGGTGCTGTTCTCTCTCCTCAACGACAGAACCTGCTGCTTGGACCTCTGACACTCCTGGACAGAGACGCAAATATAAAACATCAGACTTCCTCCTGATTTCCAGACCCCATCCTTCTGAAGAAACCTCGCACCTCTTCCAGGCTGGCCAGTTTGGCTTTAAGGTCTCGAATGGTGGAGTCGCTCTTGTATTTCTTGTCGATGAGCTCTCTGTTAGCCGTTTCCAGCTCGGAGACTTTGGTTTGGAGCTGCTGGGTGCTTCTGTGATGCGACGACTCAAGTTCCTGTCGCAGCTGTTCGTTCTGCTGCTGCAGACGGGCTTGTATCTATTAAATACAATTAAAACAACAAATCAGTGCAGCAAGATCATTACTTTGTGAAGGGTAAAAATTAGAAATAAATACATTTAAAAGTTTTTCTAACACACACACATACAGTGGGTACGGAAAGTATTCAGACCCCCTTCAATTTTTCACAAAAATAAATTTAAATATAAAAAATACCTAAAGATAAAAATAACTAAATATAAATAAAAGAATAAACAAACAAAACAACAACAAAAAGAAAAACAAACAATAATAGATAATAAAATACATTAAGAAATAAGATAAACTCGAAAAAGACAAAAAAATAAAATAAAAATAATTTTAAATCAACTCAAATTCCAATATAAATATCTAAAGACAAAAAAACAATAATACTACAACTAAACTAAACTTAACTAAAACACAAGATAATTAAATAAATATAAAATAAGAAACAAAAAACTAATGAAAATATATAAAGATAAAAAATAAATACAACTAATAAATATGACTGATTGATTGCTATGATGAATTCAACACTGAAATGCCCGTATCAGCCTATGGATGTTGGGTTACCTCGAGAGCTTTTTCACGCTCAGCTGTGAGATCTTGCATGTGTCTGCTGGACAGAGAGGTCGTTTGCGACGTCCATTCAGATCGCAGTTTGTCCAACTCTCGACTTTTCTCAGACAGGGTCTGGAGGATAAATAAAAGTGTATAATAATAATAATAAGTTCACTTCGAAGAGGAATCTAGAATGTGGCTTACTTGCTGCGCATAATTTAGCTGTCTTGTCAGATCTTCCTCAGTCTTTCTCAACGTCTGTTCCAACTGCTGCTTTTCCTCCTGTAAAAACACCCAAAAAGCAAAGACGCATTACAGATTCATTCATTAAAATCAAGCAGGATTACGACATACATATTCTATTTGTAGTCCAAGCCCGTGATGAGTTTCACCTTTACAGTGGACAGACAGGTGGCCAGATACTTCTTAATATCCGTATCAGATCCCGGCAGCAGTTTCAGAGAGAGATGCGTGAGGTGTTTAAAAGCGTTCGTCTCCACAATGTTAAGGTTTGAAGGACTGTGATCGAACGCTGATGAAGCCGACGTGAGCTGCAAGAGAAACCTGAACACAAACAGACAGAAACGGTTCGCACAACCAATACGCATTAACAGGAGATATAAAAGCGATAAAATCGAGATAAACTCTCACCGTGGGTTTTCTTTGTCCTGTTCAAAGATGCACTGCTCAAGCAAGTCGATAAATTTTTGTGGGAATGATGTGAAGTCTATTAAAAGCCCTTGTTGTACCTTTAAACTGTGAAGGAAAGCGAATATTGATTATTACATTGAAAACTGCACACCGAAGTAAAATATTTAAATTAAATATGGACCAATATTATATATATATATATATATATATTAAAAAAAAAAGATCACAATACCTCTGAAAATCTTCCTCTGATATGACAAGGTTGTATAAAAAGTAAAGATCAGTATCATGTGTCAGCCGTACAACCAAATCCTGTTAATAAAAATAAAGTCAAAATACCAAAAAACATTATTTAAATACATAACTAATGATGTATAAATGACAATTTCTCACCTTTCTATGGACAGGATTTGATGATGGCTGCAGTTCAATACTGATACGAATGAATGAACGTCTGTGATTAAAAAAGCATCATAAATAATCACATTTAGACCCTTAAGAACCTCCAAAAACAAAATGCTATAACATACAAAACAATTAATGAATTAACAAACCCAAAACACACATTTAGGTCATATTTATGTTTAAAACACATACATATACAATCGGTTTTACCTCTCATCGGTATCTCTATTCTTCACAAGCACCTGTAACCTCTTGTTAAAAAGTAATTCCGTCATTTCGAGTTCATATAATAACCCCCAAAGCGATTTTAATCATAAAAAACGCGGTTTATTCGTGTTTTACGCTGGTGAATTAATAATTTGCTGGTTTGTTTTCTCGCGCTTCGCTCCCGCGTTTGTCCGTTTCTCACCGGATATGCCGAGGGCCTCAACCTAATCCCGCATATGATCGTATCTCAGCATGTTTATGTTTTTTGAAGATATTAGAAATTAAATACAAAACTTTCAGATTGTGTTTCATCTCTATCTGTGGGTATTTAAAGATGATCAAATTAAACATATTTTCAGTCAAGGTTCACCGGCGCGTGTTGTGATTGGTCGAGAGGCAGGCGTCCAGCGTCAACGCAGAGTGGGCGGGGCGTACAGGAGTTTTGAACATGGCGGTGAGTAGCGCAAACGTTTCCTCACCGTTCACTTTATAAACGCTTCTATGGACGCGTGGCGTTTACAAACAAACACACATATAAACACACACATGTCTTGTGGGCGCTTAAAGTTGAATTTTACACACTAGAGCCAGCTGGTTATTGTAAATGTGATGTATTGTGTTGTGTATTATTGCGCTAAGCTACATGGTCTGATATTATATTATACAGGCCTGTAATATTTTATATATAATCCGTGGTCTTGATTTGCAGGATAAAGAGAAGAAAAAGAAGGAGAGTATTTTTGATTTGTCGAAATACATCGACAAACATATAAGAGTAAAGTTCCAAGGAGGTCGTGAAGGTGAGACAGTTGCTTTATGAGATAAATTAGGGGTTTAAATAATATAATGACATTATATTATGCTTAATTAAGTTACGTTGAATTTAACATTCATTGTTTCCTATTTTCAGCAAGTGGGGTCTTAAAAGGCTTCGACCCGCTGTTGAATCTTGTGTTGGATGGCACCATTGAATACATGCGAGGTAAAATCTCCAGACTGATTGTGAAATAAATAATAAAAAATATATTTTATTTTGAAATTTATTTTAATACATTTTTAGCTATATTTATTTTAATTGTTTATATTTTTATTCTAATCAAACGGTTAATAAGATTCAAGTTTTAATGTTTATTTATTTTAATACAATTTTTTTACATTTTAATCATGATTCCTGATCACACCTTTTTACGCAGATCCTGATGATCAGTATAAACTGACTGAAGACACCAGGCAGCTCGGTCTGGTTGTATGTCGAGGGACGTCTGTCGTGCTGATCTGTCCACAGGACGGGATGGAGGCCATTCCGAACCCTTTCATTCAACAGCAAGATGGATAACATTATGCCTTTTTTTCTTGCATTGTATAGATGTCTGGTGAAGAAAATAGATGGTTTTTGTTAGGTCTGAAATCATGAAAAATACATTTTGTATTTAGACTCAGGATAAGTGTTTTTGGTTGGTTTTGTTTCTGTGGTTTATGAAACTCTCTTTTTGTGTGTGTTGATTATGGTTTGAATTATAAGGCTTGCTTTCTGTTCATGAAAATGGGTGCGTGATGTTGCCCTAGTTCTTTCAGTGTTGTTTTATTAATTTAGACATTAATAAACATCTGGGATGTAACCATTTCTAAATTAAGCAAAAACAAAGATTATGCCTGTACCTCAAGGGTGGATCCCACAGGATTACCTTCTCAGAAGGCTTTTGTACACACACAAACAGTTGAACATTCAGCAAGCTTTCAGTGAACATCTTTGTATAATCTAAATGGAAACTGTATTTTGAAGGTCTTCGGTTCTGAGACACCTTGAGAAAACATTTGTGTTTACCTTTGTGGTGTCGTCTCCTCTGTTTTACACTCGCAAAACTAATTCCTAAGATTAAAGACTCCGTTATGGACCCTTCCCTATTTGGGAGAATGTTTTTCTTAAGAACATGCATACACTTTATTACACTTGCTTACTAGTGGATCCTCTGCAGTGAATGGGTGCCGTCAGAAAGAGTTCAAACAGCTGATTAAAAACACAATAATCCGCAAGACTCCAGTCTTATAAAGTGAAAAAACAAATCCATCATTAAGGTGTTTTAACGTTACCTCTGGCAAAAACATGAGTCTAATCCATAATGACTCTTCCTCCAGTGAAGAAGTCCATCTCCTGTTGTCTTTTCACATCAAAATCCACAAACATTTGTTTAGAACCGTTTCGGACTGTTTTTGCTTGTAAAATGTGATCGATCTGTGCATATTTCTTTCCTGATTCAGATGAGATGACTTTTTCACTGGAAAAAGCAATAAAAATATTATGGATAAAGAACTTGTACTTTAGCCAGAAGCAATGGTTTGAAGTTAAAAATGTCTTAATGATAGATTTGTTTCTTACAAACATGCAGTTTCACTTCACAAGATATTAACTGATGGACTGGAGTTGTATGGATTATTGTGATGTTTTTATCAGCTGTTTGGACTCTCATTCTGACGGCACCCATTCACTGCAGAGGATCCACTGGTGAGCAGGTGACATTTCTCTAAATCTCACAAAGAAACAAACCCATCTACATCTTGGATGGCCTGAGGGTGAGTACATTTTCAGCAAATTTTCTTTTTTGAGTAAACAGTTTCTTTAAAGCATAACAGAAGAACTACTCTCATATACACTCAAATCATGTTTTTCTATAACCTTCACTAAAAGCTTGGAAACAGGGTTTTCCACCAAGAAGAGAGCTTTTTTGATGGATATCAGATTAGCCATTCATGCTTCTTAGCACAGCCACAAAGCCCTGCTTTAAACTTTCGGGATTGACTTTAAGTGGGAAACAGCATGTACATCAATATACTAGTGAGATCCAGTATAGTTTCCACTCTGATATTTAATGCAATACGTGTGTGGTAATTGAGATTTGTTGGTCCCTCCATTTGTGATGGCAGTTTTCTAGCAGTTATGAATGAAGGGCTCAGTGTGTCTTGCCTCACTGGTGCTCTTTTGAACAGCAGGACTTTCCAGATTTTATCAGTGCGCACTGGCACCCAAGTCTGGGCTTTATTGGGTAACACAGTTATAGTGGTTCAGGGTCTGTTAACTGATGGTTAACTTTAGAGGGGTCTGTAAGAGGAGCTGCTGTATGAAGCCACGCCAACTCTTAATACTTATCCAGGTCAGTAGAAGTCTGAGGCATGGTGGGCTAGTGTGGCAAGTTGTATTTCATGTATTTCATTTTGCACAGTAGAGATTAAACCTATGAGGTTAAAAAAAAAGAAAAAATAGGAAATAATTAGGTAAAAAAAAAGTAATAATAAAAATGAATATATAAATAAAAAATAACATTTGACAAACAGATTTATCAGCTAAAATAGCCTACAATCTACAAGCATGAAACATGGGAAAACATCAATGTATAATAAAGTAAGTATATATATATAGAGAGAGAGAGAGAGAGAGAGAGAGAGAGAGAGAAATATATATATAAGAAACATAACAAAGATGAAAAAAATATATAAAAATATATAAGCTGTAAAAAATCTAAATAAAAATGAACAGATATAAACAATAATACAAACTCAGAAGTAGATTTGTTAGAATACATTTTACGAACTAAAAGATATAAAATAAAACAGAATAAGTAATATAAAAAGATACAAATAAGGACATAAACAGAGAAGAGAAAATGACACGAAGCATTTGATAGATAGATAGATAGATAGATAGATAGATAGATAGATAGAAATAAATTTAAAACTATTTGAAGTATAAGCTTCTGGCTTTGTTTTTGATTTTTTTCCCCCCATTTAACCCCTCCTAAGAACAACAACTATTATTTCTCTACATCTCTTAGAAGTCTTAAAGTAATATTGTGAGAAATATTTGAGGATTTTATTATAAAAACAACAGTTTTATATGGACAACGCAGCACCGGCCAATCAAACACGAGATCCCGCCCTCACCTGTGTGAAGCCCCGCCCACCACATAACAGTGCTGCGTTCTATATAGTCCCCAAACGTATCTTGAGGTTTATTCGGACGTCAACGTAAAGATCAGATGCCTCAGTGACCAGATGCTGTCTGAAACGGTGAGTAACAATCTATTAAACACTGCGTAACTAGTTATTGGTGCGTGAACTGTGCCAGAAGTTATTACACACAGTCAGTTTTAATACTCTTTGCATTACTTTGTATCGAGTTCCTCAGAATAGTATTTTTTTAACTGATCTATTTTTATTATGTTAAAAACGAAAATATTATTGTATTGCATTATGTAATTGGTCGAATTGTGATTGCAATTTATTATAGCTATTTTATATTTCACACTATTGCACTGTTTTTTTTCATGCATGCATGCACATAATAATTTTGCAATTTAGGTTTTAAATGGCATATATAGTGAGCATACTCCTACTGTTTTTAGCATGCATTTTTGTAGTTGTTGTGACCTGAAATAATAAGTATTTAATTATTCTATATCATATTTTTTCTTTAATTTAAAATATTTTATCCATTTGATTATATTCTAGATTAATTGGAGTAGGTCTATATTGTATTGTTTTCTCAAGCTGTATGCCAAAACCTGCCTTTTTATTTGATACTGTTGCATCGTTGTTGGCAAGCATGCAAATAATAGTTTTAATTGGCATTTATCATCTGTTTGACCTCGATATATGTAATGAGAGAGTTGTTGTGGCATTTACAACCCTGAAATGAAAAGTAACTATATCAATATATTCTGGAACAGCACGTTTCATATTTCTGTGTTATAACATTTCCGACTCGACAGAGGTTTGGTTTGGCTTCTCGGAACCACTCCTAGTATTGTCTCATTCTATGGTTGGTGAACTAATACTTTGGCATCCCACGAGATGATTTTCAATGTCGGCACCCAAGGGAGTCGCTAATGCTTTTGAGCTCTTAAAAACCCAATCCTGTTTTTACCTGGTCATCTGTCTGTATTTCTTGCCTCCATGTGTTCTTGTGTTTTACAGTTTGGATGTCCAGGTTGTGTTGCAGGTCTTTGTATAGACTGAAATGGAGAAGAAAGACTTGAATAAGTGGCCCGAGGGTGATCCACGGCCAGCTTACCTCTCCACTTGCAAATGTATAACTTTAGCTGCCATACTGATTCTTCTCATCATTGGGGCTGCTGTGGGATTTATGACAGGTGAACTCAATATTTTTTTTTTTATAGTCATTTGTACAAACAATCAAAATATTATGATACTGATGGAAACTTAAACCAACCTTGTTTTCCCTGTTTAGCTTATTTAATACAAGAGGAACATTATTTCATGGAAACAGTGGAATTGGAAGGTCTCAGTTATGATCCAGATCTGCGAGATAAAACATCAGGTTTCTATGTAGTTCTGACTGCGACTCTGAAAGAAAAGGTACGACCAGAAGACATGAATGTTAATGTGCTCAATTTATTAGTTATTTCAAAACAATAAAATGCAGATGTAAAAAGGGGTTTGCTGTCTTCACTATTTTACAGATCAGGAATATCTTTAGCGCCTCTGCAGTGGCAAGTCACTTTATTGACTGCCAGATAGTTGCATATGGGTAGGTACACTGCTTACATGCTATGTTTTAACATAAAATTAGCTGAAACTGTACTTACCATCAGACCATCCAAGATGTAGAAGAGTTTGTTTCTTCATCAGAACACCAATTCATCACATCACATCACTTGCTCACAAATGGATCCTCTGCAGTGAATGGGTGCCGTCAGAATCAGCTGGTAAAAACATCACAATAATCTGCCATCACACTTTAACTGGAGAAAGCGTTATTATGGATTATGGACTGTTATTTTGTCCAGAGCGATGATATAAAGTTAAAACGATTTAATGATGGATTTGTTTCTTACAAACATGCAGCTTTTCAGTTCACAAGACATTAACTGATGGACTGGAATGGTGAGGATTACTTGTGGAGTATTGTGATGTTTTTATCAGCAGTTTGCACTCTCCTTCTGACGGCACCCATTCACTGCAGACGATCCATTGGTGAGCAAGTGATGTAATGCTACATTTCTCCAAATCTGTTCTCATGAAGAAACAACTCATACTATCTTTGATGGCCTGAGGGTAAGTAAATTATTAGCTAATTTAAATTTTTGGGTTAACTATTCCTTTCACATGGTGGGGAATTATGGTATTTGTTTAAGAGTCTGTGATATCTTTCAGGAATGCCAATACAAATGTTTTGACCTCTCTACGTTTGGTCTTCCGGATCTCTCAAGTCCAGGGGTATACAGAGAGTTTTGTTCAAGACCTCCTCCGCTCTGGATTGAAGGCCATGTTGAATGGGAAACCCATTGTTATCCCAGATTATGGAGAGATCACTAGCATCATCCTTCTTGGTACGCCAGTTTCCTTTTTTCCTCTTAAAAAAAAAACGAATTAAAAAACAAGTTAATAATAGTGTTATTTTTACCTATTTTATAATTCCAGGAGCAAGTGGAAAGTCATTCTATGAGATTGGGAATGACATAAGTAAGATAATATATTATTGATCATATTTGAAGGTTTATTGTAAACTTAGAGTGCTCAGATTTGTTTGTTATTTATGGCAGGTAAATGTCCTGAGAACACATTCACTTGTGACAATGGCGAGTGCGTCACAAAAACAAATCCAGAATGTGACTCTATAACCGACTGTGTTGATGGTTCAGATGAAACATTTTGCTGTAAGTGTCACAATCTTGCTATTATGCTAACTCTTGAACTAGCTGTTAGTTTCCTTTCTGTAAGTTTAAGAACTTTTTTTGCTAAAATTTGACATTTTAGTATCAAAATAGTTTAAAGGAGTGGAACATGTATTTATAGTTGTGCTTGTTAAGGCAAACATCACAATCACCAAGGGTTAGTCATTTGAACAAACCACAAATCCTAATTAAATGTACATAATATTGGTACACATTTGAATATGTCAAACTGTGCAGCATAATGAGACAATGTGTGCTGCTATTAGTCTTCTATGGATTTCCACCCAATGGACAGCAATACTGGCAAAAAAATCAATAGACTTCAATTTAAGATGTACACAAGCTACAGTGGGTACGGAAAGTATTCAGACCCCCTTACATTTTTCACTCTTTGTTATATTGCGACAAGAATTGCACAGAGACCAGAAGCCACCTAAAAACCAACCAGGACAACCTAGAAATCACCTAGAATACCATTGGAAATGCATATAAACATGTTAAAGGCACTAAAAACACGTTAGCAACCAAAGAACTATAGAATTGTAGTGGCTAGTTCTAGCTTAATTTATGTTATTTGATTGTTAACCACTGTTTCTCTTATAGCCTGTGGAACACGTCCAGCCATGGCTAACCGTGTTGTGGGTGGTGAAAATGGCCGTCACGGGGAGCTACCCTGGCAGGTCAGTCTGAGACTACGTGGCCGTCATACCTGTGGTGCATCCATCGTCAACAATCATTGGCTCGTCAGCGCTGCCCATTGTTTTGAAACGTGAGGAATCGTTCTTGTAGAATCTTCATCAGCCCCTCTCTAGACACCAATGTATATCTAAATATGTCTTCTTATATACCAAAGAGAAAACAACCCAAAAGATTGGACGGCTCTTGTGGGAGCCAATCTAGTCAGTGGGGAGGAGGGCGAAGCCACCATGATAAACATCAAGTCCCTGGTTGTCTCTCCGAGATACGATCCCATGACCACTGACAGTGATGTGACCGTGCTGGAGTTGGAAACACCATTGACGTTCAGCTCTTATGTTCAGCCAGTCTGTATCCCATCATCCTCTCATATTTTCAGTCCTGGGCAGAACTGCATCGTCTCTGGCTGGGGAACTCTTAATCAGTACACAAGTATGTTTGATGTTGCGGAAAGCATCTGAATATACTTTTGCTTGAATTTGTTGAGTTTAACTTAGATGTACTTGGTCACTTAGATGCTTTTTTCTTGACTGAGTTCTTAGTCTTAATAAGATTCCGTGAAGACCAGTGGTTTTGCCACAAGTCAAAAGCCTGGCTACTTGTGACTACTCTTTTTGAGACTACACCTCTTTGTGCCCGAGCAGGTGAGGTGCCTTCAACATTACAGAAGGCAATTGTGAAGATCATTGACTCGAAAGTTTGCAACAAGTCAACTGTATACAGAGGTGCACTTACCCAAAATATGATGTGTGCTGGATTTCTTCAAGGGAAGGTGGACTCTTGTCAGGTAAGGGTACTTGATTTAAAAGTGTTTCAAAATTAATTATTCAATTGCTTTAAATGTGGGTTTGTCCTTCAGGGAGATTCCGGAGGCCCTCTGGTATGTGAGGTGTCCCCTGGACGCTTTTTCCTGGCTGGCGTGGTGAGCTGGGGAGTGGGATGCGCACAGATCAACAAGCCTGGAGTCTATTCCCGCGTTACCAAGCTCCGCAACTGGATTCTGAGCTACACCAATACTGCACCAACAATCCAAGTCGCCCCCACTGTCCCTAGCGTCACAACCACTACAGTTCACATTGCTAAAGTTATGAGCCTATCCTCTGAGCAAGTCAGTAATGATTATTACCCTGCTACTGGGAACTGCAGTGGTAATTATAACTGTGGCGGAGACATGTGCATCAGCAAGACAAACCCGGAGTGTGACAAAGTCGCTGACTGCCCCAATGAAGCTGACGAGAAAAACTGTGGTAAATAATCTCTATCCATAATCTCAATCTCTAGAATGCCCAATCCTGCTTCTGAAGATCTACCTTACTGGAAAGTTTAGCTCCAAACCTAATCAAGTACTTAATTATTACAAAGAGGTGTGTTGGAGCAGGGTTGGAACTGAACTTTGCAGGCAGGCACCAGAGCTGATCCTAGGATTGGGCACCCCTGCTCTACAACATTTACTCTGGTTTGCACTCTTTTTAATGAAATGTTAACTATCTAGAGTAGACCTTCGTCAGGGTAGGTGCCATATTTAAAGGGGTCATTAACTACCTTTGTTTTTTTTATGTTGTACTGTTCTCTGAGGTCCACTTATAATGTTATTAAAATGTTTACATCAAAAAACATAATTCAGAAGTAATAGGCAATTTTCTATCCTGTTTTTAACCCCCCTCATCAGAACGCTCTGTTTGAATAGGTTTGGCGGAGTGTAGACTCAGAAGTAAACGCCCACTGCTGTGACTGGCTTATAGTTGTGTTATGTTTGACAGCCTACATCCTTCATAGATGGACACTGCTGTGATTTAGATTAAAAACGCATAAATACTCAGTACATATCAAACACTCTGTAATAATAGACAAAGAAATAGTGACCACATAATAAAAACAGTTTCTCACACTTGAGTCTTGCGACATTATTGTCGGATCCAATATAGTCGGGACAGCATCGTCTTTTAGTTTCAATCTTTCTGAAAATCCTGCGTCAAATTGTGCCTTGTTTGTAAATGAATCCATGGTAAAATGAAGTGAACAAAGGACCAAGTTCCTACTGACGCGGTCTGGAACTTAAAAAATGAAGTTCATAAATGCACACATTGGTGGATGGGGTTAAACAGGCAGTGATGTAGAAGCAGGTGTTGATCTTCTGAGAAGGTGGTGTTTAGCCACACTATTATGTCATAAAGTGGCAAATTCCACAATCTGTCGTTTTGGCAGATTGGCTTCAATGTAAGCTGTTTTTAGACTAACGAGAAAGTTTTGAGTCCTGAAACTTACAGAACGTTTTAATAGCACAATGACCTCTTATATGTCAAAAGATCAAGGGAAGTTTGATTTCTCAGTTCATGATCCCCTTAAATTTAGATGAAAGAAATAAGGGTAGAGGTACAGTCTGTTCGAAAGGTTGTACTGTCACCAATTTTCACAACCCAGAGTTCTTTAGTGCACTAAGTTTTTTCAGAATAGCATATTTTCAACATTGTGTCAGCTGATTGACACCAAGTTGCTCAACTGTACAACCCATTGAACAGAATGTACATGCATCCCTCACAGCCTTATGGGTGTAAATGTAATATGGTATATACCCCGACTAAGGACCCATTGAACTAGCTTTAGGAATAAGAATAAAAGAGTCACTTGATTACTTTGTAGACTGTGGGAATCGTCCAGCTATGGGCCAGGAGAGGATTATTGGTGGTGTCACTGCCCATAGAGGTGAATGGCCATGGGTGGGCAGTCTGCAGTACCAACGCACTCACCGCTGTGGAGCTACGCTTATCCACTGCAAATGGCTCCTGACTGCAGCTCACTGCTTCAGAGGGTAGTGTACCTTTGATTGACATCTACCCAACATGCTCTACTTTCAGATCTGGACAGAGTTGAACAGGGAAGATTGTGTTTTATTTTGTTTTCGTTAATAGTGACCTGAACCCTGGCAGCTGGACGGTAAGTCTTGGCTCGGTCATTTGGTCTGGAGTGGGTGCTCTGGTGATTCCAGTGCAAAGGATCATCCATCATCCTGCTTTCAATGGCAGCACCATGGACTTCGATGTGGCCCTGGTGGAACTCTCCATCCCTGCCCCAAAGTCCTACACCATCCAGACTGTGTGTTTGCCTTCTCCCTGGCATAGCTTCATCAAAAATATGGAATGCTACATCATTGGATGGGGTGCTATGAGGGAGGATGGTAAGTATGGGGTTGGTCAAGGTGACCAAGACAAAACCTAACACTAGTAGTTTATGATATCGTTATCACCCTACACGTTTTGGTGCGGACCTAGGTTCGAGTGACCTTAATGTGTGGCTAATGCTGAAGCTGTCTTCCAAACTAGAGTGTTCACCAAGTGTTCACCATCTGTTTGAAAAAGGGAATTTGATTCACATTAGTCGTCATACATTTTGTAATGGATGTAAAAACAAACCAAACATGAAATGCTATATGCCAGAGGTGGCACATTATCGGACTGAAAGCGGCTGAGAGCTTCAGAAAGTTTGGGCATTCCTCGACTTTATGCAAATATCGTGCGAACAATGCAGGGCAACAACCAATCGCCGTTAAAAGATGATGAAATGCAAGCAGTATGTAAACAGTTTTCAGAGGCATGCTCTGCCCTAAATTTGGAGAAGGGTTTGGCTGCAGCTTGGCACTTGCACTCTCAGACGTGCATTCTCAGACACTTGCACTTCCGCTAGCGACGTCACTTGCAGTCTTTTTTATTTTTTATTTTGTTCTATTTATTGATTACTTTTTGTTTGAATCTCTCAACATTTTACAACAGTATAGCCAGGTGGTGAAGACAAGACAAAAGAAGCTAAATTACGAAGTCACTTGCAATCGCCACTTGCACTCTCCGATACCTGCGACGTCACTTGCAATCGACCCAAAGCAGTGGCGTTGTAGCGTTGCCAGCGGCACGGAGTGCAGATTTGACTCCGTAGTGGAAACGCACCTTTAGTGTATCCTATCATGTATCATGTTCTGAAAATAAATCGTGGGACTTTTTTTGCTGAGATCTCGCGAGAGGTCACGGAAACCTTTCCGATGCAAGTTAAATATTAATATAATAATTAGTTATTATATATAATTTGGTAGAAAACAAAGTGTTGCACGTTTTATTGGTGCAAAGATGAGAAGTGGTTAAATATATTTTGTACAACATTTGCAACTGTTTTTATCACTTAATTAGATGCACCACAAATTAAATTGTCATGTTACAGGGACTACTGAACAGACATTTAGAAGTTGATTTTAAAATGCAAAAAAAAAAAAAGCTATATAAACACTTGCATTTTTACAACACTATATAAGTGTGTCCCATCAGGTAATGAAAAAGTATTTAAAATAAAAATAAAGCTATGTAAACACTTGGATTTTTACAACACTATTGCCTAAGTGTGTCACATTAGGTAATGCAAAGTTCTACACACACTTGTGGTCTTCATCCTCACTTGAACACAAATACAGCCAAATACAGGATACACATCATATAAGTAGTCAAGTGGTCAAGTGCAAAGACCACAAGTGGGGGTATTTGGACAAGGCATGTGGCTCTCCCGGACAGAAGTTGGCCACCCCTGCTATATGCTATTAGTAGACCAGTTGGGTATCCATCACGGGTATTGTGGGACTTAAGATTGGGTCAAATGTACCAAGTGTGAAAACGACATTAAAACAGCTCTTCTATTCTTCCCCTACTTGAATAAGTATTTTTCCTAAAAGATATGGAAAATTGTGATTGCTTTTGTTTGACAAGGTGCATTATGACATATGGTCTGTTTATCCCATGTAGGTATGATAACCAATTTGCTGCAAAAAGCACAGGTTAATGTCATTGATAAGTTGGACTGCCAGCAAGCTTACGGTGCTGAACTTACCAACAACATGATGTGTGCTGGCTCTATGGAAGGAGACAAGGACACATGTCTGGTAAGTTTCTGGTCAAAAATTTGTTTCCAATATTAAAGAGTTCTGAACTCTACTATTCAAAATAGTGAGGAGTTGCACATTCTTCTCTTTGTAGGAGAAATCTGATTCACTTTTTCTGAAGCACCATTGCACTTACCCAATGATACTTAATGCTCTAAAAGTCTTTTTTTACCACTTAAAACATCCACCATGCCTCTTAAGCTGATTACGTAACCCAGCCCAATGTAACCCAACCATATCCTTGAGTTTTCAGCAGACTTCTGTAAATGTCATACCTTCCATAAAAACACCAATGAATGCAGTGGTCTTGTCTTTGTCTGCAGGGAGACTCAGGGGGCCCTCTGGTGTGCCGCGAACCCCAGGGCCGGTGGTTTCTGGCTGGGGTGACCAGCTGGGGTCACGGCTGTGGTCGACTTGGCTTCCCAGGAGTTTACATGCAGGTCACAGCTGTCAGAGAATGGATATCTATATACCTCCCTTTTTAAAAATATCCTCCACCATCTTTCTCACAAGTGATGTGCAGTCATACCTCTCAAATGAAATGAATAGGGGTGTAACGGTTCACAAAATTTACATTTCGGTTCGATACAACACAGTGGAGTCACAGTTCGGTATGTTTTCAATACAGCAAAAAGAAAGAAATGCCAGAGAAATTTCCTTGATTTTTACAAATTTTATATGACGATTTGTTACGGTGATTTGTTTTGCCCTGTCTGAATCAGTTGGAAATGCCTGCCTAAATGCTGCGGTGATAGTTTGTAGAGTGTGTATCTCCTTGTTTTCGTCTATTTCCATAATTCCGATATCGACAGGAACAATATAAAAAATAAAAAAAAGCCTCAGAAAAACTGCCAAGAATGCCCACAACAGATGTCTGTACCTACAAACCTCTGAAAAATGAATTTGCCAAGTCAATGAAACCTCATCCTATAAAACTATATTTTAGAAATAAAAACGTTACAAGTAATGTTCACCTTTTATTTGTATTTAGCCTTCATACAAACAAAAAATGTTACTAGCCATATTGCAACGAACGAGCTAGTCCAGACTATGCCTGACTGGAGCAGTGTGTTTTTCTTTGAGGGCTGTTATGTCGTTGAGCGCAGTGGCACTGAGAACATTGTATTTCACACACTTTAAGCTCTTTTATTTTCCAAATGTAATAGGATTAGTACAACGAATCGTTCGGTTTGTAATGCGTACTGAACCGAAACCCTCGTACTGAACGGTTCAGTACAAATATGTGTATCGTTACACCCCTAGAAATGAACGCATGAAACTCTAATGGACAACTTTACCAACTGGTTCATACTGTACTGTCAAAATATATATTTTTGGTATTTATTACCAATGCAATCTGGAGTATGAAGCAGTAGCCCTTGATGTGCTATAGCCATTGAGGCTATTAAACCATGAGGCCCCCACTGAATCTGCAGACTTTTTTTATTGTAATGATTTTGAAGGAATAATCATTGGAGAGGCTCCTAATTAGTTAGGATGCAGATTCCATGTGGCCCTGAGTGTAACCAACATGACTTAAAAATAATGATAATTTTGAAGTGGTTTTCACTTTAGGTGTAAGATAATAAAAAATTGCAACATTCGCTTGCCAGAAGTTTGATAAATTCCGATTTCAAGAGACAAATATAACCAGCAGGATTTATATTCCTCGAACACAAAATGGACTTTACTACAAAATAGAGGTAATTTGTTTTTACTTGGTTGATGCGGAAAGAAGGATTAAGGAAGATTAAAGGGTTACTCCACCCCAAAATGAAAATGTTGTCATTAATCACTTACCCTCATGTCGTTCCAAACCCTTAAAAGCTTCGTTCGTCTTAGGAACACAATTTAAGATATTTTGGATGAAAACCGGGAGGCTTGTGACTGTCCCATTGACTGCCAAGTAAATAACTGTCAAGGTCCAGAAAAGTATGAACGACATCGTCAGAATAGTCCATCTGCCATCAGTGGTTCAACCGTAACGTTATGAAGCAACGAGAATACTGTTTGTACGTGAAGAAAACAAAAATAACGACTTTATTCAACAATTCGTCTCCTCTGTGTCTCTCCGCATCATTGTAGCGCCATTTTGGAGAATATCCGCTGAACGCAAACTGCGTACGCTATTCTGTGTCAGCCGCGACACAAAGATACGTTTTCTACGTGTATTTATGCTTTGATTTGAACGAAAACAGCGCATCCGTGCAGCGTACAAAAAGTATTCGTAGGAGTGCTTTGATTTGAACGAAAACAGCGCATCCGTGCAGCGTACAAAAAGTATTCTCATTGCTTCATAACGTTACGGTTGAACCACTGATAGCAGATGGACTATTTTGACGATGTCTTTCATACCTTTCTGGGTCTTGACAGTGTTATTTACTTGGCAGTCAATCGGACAGTCACAAGCCTCCCGGTTTTCATCCAAAATATCTTAAATTGTGTTCCGAAGACGAACGAAGCTTTTACGGGTTTGGAACGACATGGGGGTAAGTGATTAATGACAAAATGTTCATTTTGGGGTAAAGTAACCTTTTAAGGAAAGAAACATATTGTATATTACGATGGAAACCTCAATATAAATGTTTATGCCATTAAGGACCTGTCACAGATGGAACACTTCATGTGCATTTGCAAGTCTTACGGACTTACAATGGCCGCCGCGTGCGTGTGTCTTAAGTCCACAAGACTGTAGGGTGTCCCTACAGTCAGAACGGTTCCGAAGGGTGCTCGCGAGCTCCCCCTTTGCGCCCTCGATCCGCACTTCTGCCGAGCATGCACTGAGGCGAGCTCCGCAGCAGACTTCTACCCGACAGTCAAAGTGGCATTACATCACGAAAGTGCGGACTCAGAGGAAGACCGCGAAGGTTTAGGGTGCAATTTGGGACAGGGCCTAAACAAGATTCTTTTCAAACCGTTGCTCCACCATGACAATACTTGACCAGGCTATACAAGAAGACAGTTCAGAAATGCATGCTATAGTGCCCCCTGTGGCAATGCTGGGAATGCAACACGTACGTTAATTTACTTTCTTAGTGCGTTTCAGGCCTAATTTGTACAAATGGTGCTACATCTGTTAACCAATGAAAGAATAAACATCAATAAAAATGGACTAATTTGGTGTTATTTATTTGCATTTCATAAAAACAGCTTGGTGACAATTACACAACATCTGTCTGGACATACCTTGGTGGAGTTTGAGTCTCTGTCCAAATCTTTCCAAGACTCGAAGCAATGGAAATGGGAAATTTTGACTTGTACACAAATTGAACTACAAAGGCTTGCAGTTAAACAACCCTACTACTGTACTTATGAGACAATGAGACAAATGACACTCCAGGGTTGACAATTGTGGTTTGCTCTTCAGATGTAAGTAAGAAGGACTGTTTGGCTGCTCCTGGTGAAGAAGCGACAATTATTGCAACAAAGGCACCCCTGAATTCTCCCCCTCTGGGAGAAGAACTAGGTTTGTGGAACAGAGTTGGTAAAGTGAGCCCTTCCCTCAGGGAATGGAGTAACATCCACCCAATGACAAAAGACACAGACGGTATGCTGAATTTTGATTGGCTGCTTGATAAATGGATAACAGCAAAAGGTGAAGAATCTGAATTTTAGCATTGTTTTTAAACATAGTGAAACCTCCGAACAGGAAAGTGGAGCTAAAATCCAGACCCATTCTTTTGTTATCCCAATTCCAGCCATCATTATAAGCATAAGAGTTGCTACTACAATTATCAATCCCTTAATCTGAATTTGTCAATTATTAAACAGCTATTTTATGTCTTATATAATCATTTTAACAAACAAAATGTAATGAAAAATGTCCATGTAGAGTCTAAATCCAACCACCTGGTTCCTTCTGTAGCCATCAGCTGTTGTTGTGTGGTAAGAGAGCCAAGTCTATACACCTGTCGTGTATTCAGAGACTAGACATCTCTACCTGAGGACTGAGGTAGTACCGACTGCCATCTGCACATCAAATACGTGCCCTTTCCCTCTGTAATCTGGAATTATATGCGCGGGAGACCGTGTTCCATGCGTCCATATATCGGTCCATACACATGGCAATGCATTTCTGGGAAAAAACAAATGGGGAACAGATGGGTTTATATTTTTTTTCCCTCAAATAAACATGGGTAACGGCATAGGAAGTATCGCTCCCACCTGTTCAGAGTTGTCCAATGTGCTTCCTGGCTTGCCAATGCACTTCTTGAAGCATTTATCAGTCATTCTCTGCAATGTGGGACAAATTCTATTAGGAAGGCATGGAATAATTCTAGTGTGGTAGTACCATGTTACCTTTTGGTTCTAGTGATACCTTGAAGAACCTTGCAAAAATGTAATATGGCAATATCATACAGTTATAATTTTTGGTGTAGGATTTACTTTGAAACAATTCAGTCATAAATTGCTAATACATTTCACAAAATAATTACAAATAAATGTGAAAAATTGAAGTAGAAACACTAAAAATGATGTTTTCTGAAAAAAAGTGTTTTATTTACAACAAAATCATTATTTACAGTATAGTATAGTGATAGTATTACATAGTAATATGACGGTACTTTATAATATTTATATAAATATATGGTATTTGAAGGTTTTTGCAAGAACACCATACTATGGTACTACTATGGTATTTTTTGTACTGCTTTTCGGACATTTTGTTGGACATGTAACATGGTATTTTTGGACATACTTAGTAATACTGTAGTACCTAAATTATTGTATACAACCACTGTACCATGGAGCCACCACAGTACATTTTTAAATACCATATATCATGGTATTTCAATACAACAGTACTTAAAATTTATCATGGTAGTAATATGGTACGTGTTCAAAAGCAGTTTTATCATATTTTAGAGACAAAATTAGAGAGAGAGAGAGAGAGAGAGAGAGAGAGAGAGAGAGAGAGAGAGAGAGAGAGAGAGAGAGAGAGAGAGAGAGAGAGAGAGAGAGAGAGAGAGAGAGAGAGAGAGAGAGAGAGAGAGAGAGAGAGAGAGAGAGAGAGAGAGAGAACGATGTACGATGATACAAGTTGAAAATACCAGGATAATATCATGTTATTTTTTTAGTAAGTGTACACCGTGATGAACTGTTTTTAATGATAACCACCATGACATATGCATGGCACTCCAAATATATTCACCATGCTAATACCATGGTGCATTTCTATTAATTTATTTACCAATATACACAATAATAAAACTATTTAACATGTTTCTCAAAAACAGACTTACAAAAAACACCATTTAGCATCTTAAGAGGTTAAAGTCACTTACCTGCAGCAGCTCTTGCGCGTTTGCAACAGCAATCTGAACTTTGACCTGCTCCATTATAGTGCCAGTGTCCATTTTACCAAACGAGGAGCCCGAAGAGAAATCTGAACCGAAACTGTCCATTTTACACACTTGTAGACCTAATTACAGCGACACACTGGATTAAAGTCAGTGTCGCTTCGGTACATGTGATAACTGTGCCCTTGAGATGAACCGGAAGCGCTCTGGAAAACATCCTGACTGTTGACTTTTGGGATATGTAGTTTTTAATTACAGCACAATCAAAAAGCAATAATAAAACTAAAATAATAAATTACGTGATGAATTTTAAGCTAAAAAGTCCGATTTTAAGGGAAGGTGCTATTAGCATAAATTCTGATTTTAAAAAGACGAATCACTTTTGATTTAAAACAGTTTTGCAATTTGAAAGAGCCAACAAAATTATATTAACAGTATATGCTAAAATGCATATATATATATATATATATATATATATATATATATATTGTGCTGTAATATAGTAAGACTGCAATATTTGCATTTGTTACAAATATCTGTTAATAATGCAATTATTAACAGATATTGCTTTAATGCAATATGGATTCTGTCCAGTAGGTGCCGCTACATTCCAACAGGTATGTTATTGCGGTGGAGAAATGATTTTTCTTCCATTTTTTTTTGTTTTATTAGATATTTATAAAACATACAAAAAACATACATACATGTAAATAAATAATACAGTAAAGGGATATCATAGCAATAAAATGAATAATTTCTAATCGTGCCTAAAGACAAAACAGGCAGTGGAAGTTAAAAGTATGATACCTCTATGATAGGAAAGTCAGATATAATTGGTGTTAAAAACTGTGTAAGCAGGGCGCTGAGACAGTAACGGCTGTGTTTAAGCTCTAATAACTCTGTTAGACATGAACACTGAATGTTGGCAGGGGGTCTGACAGTAATTAACAGTCATACAGTACAGTGAGTGTCCATTCATTCACAGTACAGTACACTGCTGTTGTTTGTACAACAACCACTTTGAGCGAGAAAGAAAGATGCAAATAATAACATCATGCTTCTCCTGTCTTCATAATTGTGTTGGAAAGCAAACATTGTGGACTGATACTAAATACCATAATGAAAGAGACTTAATATCAATGTACTGTGGTGGTATGATGGTTGAATGATATAAAATTGTAAAATGCTATTGATTCCTTTATTTACAATTACAATGATTTTATTTTTTATTGAGTTATTATTATTATTTATTCATGTAGTAATGCTGTATTTAAACCTATTTTTAGTTTTTGTAACCATTTTTTGTAGATATTTTTAAACATTTTTTCTTACGTTCGACAAAAATGTTTTTTTTTTTTTTACAAATATGCATGCATCCACCATGCATTGTGTTTCAATATCAGTCACACTGACATGTGCATGATCACTCATTCCCCGAAACACTTCTGATTAATAATAAAACGCGTCCTAAGATCACCTCCTCCGCCAGGATTGGACATTTAACGTGCGGGAAGAGGAGGAGCGACTGAGATCCACACTAAACGCTCACTCACAGCTCAAATCACAGTGGTAATGTTCCCCAGCAGCGTGTAACAGGCAGATCTCGCAGGCTTCAGACTGATCTCATCTCAAGAACTGTTACTACTGAAACATTTCGACGAGACGTCTTAAAGTAACACGCGTCCTTAAAAGTCGAATGCATACTTTACAAGTCCGTGCGTGGAAAGGAAATAAGGTAAAGTCATACTACTTTTGTTCTACTGCTTTTGATTATACGAAACAACTTTACAATATATAAACGTGTATACATTGATTGTACCGCTCAGTAGACTTGTCTGGCGAAAACCTGTCACTTTAACCTTCTCCTTTAACCACATTAAATCTTTAAATGCATTGCGATATGATCTTATGACATGGAATATCATGTACATTTTTTTCTCAAATTTTTTAAGCAAAGAAAAATATATAGAATCTGTTGTACTTTAACAGGTTACTTAAGTTATTTAAACAAAAATGCACGTGTTGCCATGTTAACCATAGTTACCTTAAATTAATTCAGAATTTTTAATATATGAATATTTTCTCATGACAGTACTTGTAGAAGCAATGAATGTAGTTACTATTGTATTTTATAGTTACCATGGTAAATTCAGGGGTCATTGTATCTTAGTTGATTCAACTTAAAGATGTTTTGGTGGCTGCTTAAAGGCTTTTTGAAAATTTGGTTGGTTGCCTGTTTTCAGTGAGAATGTATTTTAAAATCACATTATTTAAAACGCAACACAAAAAAGTAGAAATGTTAGAAGTATTCCAGCATTCAGTTTCATTCACTATTGTCCTAAACAATTAGGTTTCATACTGCGGTTCAGTGTTGGATTGTTTTATGCATTACTGAAATTATGAAATGATAGCTAAGAGCAGTAACTTTATCAGAGATCAAAGAGGAACGCGGTGATTCATTTCCCATGAATCATTAACCCTTGTACTGAAAGGGAGAACAATCTCAAGGTAAACGAAAAGCTGTAATATTTTACTGCTGTTTAACAAACGATTATGGGTTTACTGCCGCCCAAGGAGATGGTTGGTTCCAAGTTTAATTGCCCTAACTATTATGTATCCACTGTCTAATTATATGTTAAGGATTTTTAAACACTGCTGAACAATAGGCCTTCTGAGTAATATCAAATGAATGTCCACGGATGATTTGAGATGTTAATACTTTATCAAAAGGGATCTGAAAGGAAATTGTAAAAATGTTTTTGTCTTTCATCCAGTTTAAAGATGTCTGTCAGTAATCACGAGAACCGAAAGTCGAGGTCAAGCTCTGGGTCCATGAACATCCAGCTGTTCCACAAGACGTCACATGCAGACAGCTTGCTTACCCAACTCAACCTCCTCCGCAAGCGACGTGTCTTCACGGATGTAGTCCTGCACGCTGGACATCGAGCATTTCCATGCCACCGAGCCGTTCTGGCTTCATGTAGCCGCTATTTTGAGGCCATGTTCAGTGGTGGCCTAAAGGAGAGTCGAGACGCCGAGGTCAACTTCCACGACTCTTTGCACCCGGAGGTCCTGGAGCTCCTGCTAGACTACGCCTACTCGGCCCGGGTGATCATTAACGAGGAAAATGCTGAGTCTTTGCTGGAGGCTGGCGACATGCTCCAGTTCCACGACATCCGTGATGCTGCCGCAGAATTCCTGGAGAAGAATCTGCATCCGTCTAACTGCCTTGGAATGATGCTTCTGTCTGATGCTCATCAGTGCCAGAGGCTGTATGAACTTTCTTGGCGAATGTGTCTGGCGAATTTTGCTAATCTATACCACACTGAAGATTTCCTAAGCCTGCCCAAAGATAAAGTTCAGGAGCTTGTTTTTAGCGAGGAGCTGGAGGTTGAGGACGAAAGTATTGTGTATGAGGCTGTTATTGATTGGGTCAGAGCAGACATTGGAAGGAGGCATCTTGATCTTCCCGACCTTCTGCGCTGTGTTCGACTCGCCTTGCTCCCGGAAACCTACCTGCTAAAGAACGTTGCATCTGAGGAGCTCGTCATGGGACACAAGGTGGGCCGTGAGATTGTGGAAGACGCTGTCCGTTGCAAAATGAAGATCCTGCAGAATGACGGCGTTGTCACGGGCTTCTGCGCCCAACCCCGAAAGGTCAGCCAAGCTCTCCTGCTTCTAGGAGGCCAAACGTTCATGTGCGACAAAGTGTACATGATTGATCACAAGGCGAAGGAGATCACTCCCAAAACTGACCTTCCTAGCCCTCGCAAAGAGTGCAGCGCTTGTGCCATTGGCTGTAAAGTATATGTCACAGGTGGTCGCGGGTCTGAAAATGGGGCTTCGAAAGACGTTTGGGTCTACAACACCTTGCATGACGAATGGTCCAAAGCTGCACCGATGCTCGTCGCTAGATTCGGACATGGTTCAGC
>NW_015544162.1:204026-242179 GCF_001515605.1 Sinocyclocheilus anshuiensis
GTTCAGCAGAACTTGACCACAGCCTGTATGTAGTAGGTGGACACACATCCCTTGCGGGGTCGTTCCCTGCATCCCCGTCTGTGTCTCTTAAACAAGTGGAGCAGTACAACCCCCAATCCAACAAGTGGACACTAGTTGCCCCTCTTCGAGAGGGTGTGAGCAACGCTGCGGTCGTAGGGGCCAAAAACAAACTCTTTGCTTTCGGAGGGACTAGTGTCAACAGGGACAAGTATCCCAAGGTTCAGTGCTTCGACCCCTGTGAGAACAGGTGGACAGTCCCGGCCACTTGTCCTCAGCTCTGGCGTTACACGGCGGCAGCAGTTGTTGGGAACCATGTTGTGGTCATTGGCGGAGATACAGAGTTCTCTGCGAGCTCTGCGTACCGCTTCAACAGCGAGACGTTCCAGTGGACCAAGTTTGGTGACGTGACTTCCAAGAGAATCAGCTGTCATGCAGTGGCGTCAGGGAATCGCCTCTATGTGGTTGGGGGCTACTTTGGGGCGCAGAGGTGTAAAACCTTGGACTGCTATGACCCATCAACGGACTCATGGGATAGCATAACAAGCGTACCATATTCACTTATCCCAACAGCATTTGTCAGCACCTGGAAGTACCTCCCATCTTGAAGAAAATATATCTCTGATTTGGTGAGTATTTTCTGGTATTACTGTCCAATTGACAACATTTGCTTTGAGTGCAAGCCCTCATAAAGCAGTAATTTTGTTTGTTGATGAAAAATGTCTACCCGTAATTAGTGCTGTTGGGTGTCAAATAAAGACGAAATGTTCCTTAATAGTTTGAAAAGCAATGTGGCAGTACAAATTACAGAGTAAAACGCGTCTCTTTGGGGCGTACAGGCTTTTCCAAATGCTTCCAGCATGAGCAGAATCAGGTTCATGCTTGCAGTTCTGCCTATGGCGAGGTCTGTGCCATTTTTTGCACATTGCTCCACTGAAACGGAGTATGGTTTTGCTTCCCTGGGTTGTTTACAAATCCTCCATCTTTTCTTTTAAGTAAATGTCAGGGCCTATTGTTCTCGCTAGCGTACACAGTAGCCAGACAGATAACAATCTCAATTAATGGCTTATGATGTTTAGAGAAGGTGTGTTTATTTGAGACTGAGGCCTAATGTTTGGCAGGAAGATTCAAGAATGGAGACTGGAAAGTTTCAACTCGTCAGGTGGCATCTTCACCTCTTTATTTGTTGTAAAACAGGCCTTTGCTTAAAGAAGAACTCTCACTAGTTCATCTTCTAAAACATCTCTTCTTGTTTAGCACACTCGCAGCTTGTTACCGAAAGCTCAGTACTCACTTAATGGACGGATGCCTAGGGGAACTGCTGTTTGCCCTTCCTCAATAATAAACAGATGGTTTGGGTGGAGACGGGCAGAAGAGAGCCTGCGAGGGCCCAGATCTGCACGGCTGCTGCTGACAAGTCTCTGTTATCGTTCTTTGAGAGTGCAATTCCAGCTCTTTTGAATGTCACAAATTCGCTGTTGATTTTTGCACATAATAGCCTTGTCAAAAACAGCGGAGTGAGGCATGTGGAATAGGGTGCAGCTATATTTTGCAGCATTTGGCAGCCAGCAGCTTAAAACTAAAAATACACATCAGAAGCCGTCATCTCGTAATGGGGCGAGGTGAACAAATAGAGAAAATCTCCTTCTCTTTGATGTCCACTTTTGCTGACTTCCAGTATGCTTTACGAATATGCGTTGCAGTCTCAAGTAATTTCTCACCAGTCAGTCGCGCCCATTTAAACGCAGATATGTTTCTTTCCTATTATCACTGCATATCAGCGCAGTGAGTCACTGTTTGACTTTGAGTTGGTGTAGTTAACCATTGAGACATTCGGTGGAACGCAATTCTATCGCTACCTGAGATAGAAAGACACGGGTTGTCTTTATTTACTCAAACAACCCAATGAAAGTACAGATTGATTTCCTATATTGACGTATGTAGCCTCACAGCTAACATAGCATCAATACCTCAAGGCTAACAGGAATAGCAGCCACAAAACTCTGCTTAGACAACTTAGGTTATGTTTGAAACAGCATGCTAGCATACTTTTCTTGCAGTATATAGTATATGTACTAAAACACATGAATTATAAAACTGTGCTGAATACTGTATCCCACAATGCATTTAGCTTGATTTGTACATCCATGGTTACAGATGAATTATATTTCCTGTCTTCAGGCAACTTTAATGTTTTCTAGCTGGCAAGACTGGTAATCCAAACTGTAACATGAGCACTAGGAAGTTATCAAGATCTTCTCATTCTTTGGTCTTGCAGAGCAGGCTGTCGTAACTGGCACCCATCCAGTATACACCATATGAGTCTCTGTTTGTTGTTTGACACACCTGATCAAGGTCAAGGGTTGGTGTCTGGCTTTCAGGACGGCTTTATTATCCAGATTGACCCTCACGGTCAATACTAATGTTTTATTAATGCGCACCTTTAAAAAAGCCATCGAAACGCTAACAGAAAGATCCTTTATTTTGGCATCTGCGTCCGGCCTTTCATGCCCGACACGTGCATAAAGTCACCGCGTCCTGCTGAGCCCTTGCAGCGTGCCTGGATCTGCATAAAGTTAATGGATTTTTTTTTCACTCCTTTGTCCTGGAAGCGGGACCTGTGGAAAGAAATTGAATAATAAAAAGGCCTCAAATTGGTTACCAGCCATAAATAGATCAAACAGGTCGAACTCGCTTGGTGTAATTAATCAGAATTGCGTAATATTCATACATCAGAAGAGGTGAAAAGGTTGTGATCTGCATACAAACCATCTTTGTTTTTCAAGCCAGGGGCACACAGATTGAAAAGACCCGTGTTTTTGTTATTTAGGGATCAATTAGAGCTCACGTCTGCGAAAAATGTATGCAAAAGAAAATGCCAATGAGGTTTAGGCGGCCGTTCTGTCATGCTGTGATTTTATGTTAACTCTTGCTCATTAGTAAACATTGCCTGAATATTGAGAGCTGGCACATAATGCAAAGAAAAGGGCGTTTCCTAATAAATAAGGTGCTGATTGGGATTGATCCATTAGAGGAGCAGATCACAGATCAATCAGCACAGTAGTTTACACAGCTGTCATTAATTCACCCCGTGACCCTCATTACAGCTGCTGAAACCATCAGGAAAGAGCTAGAGCCAAAACACTACTTCACAATTTAGCTGCGCTGAAGAAATATTTATTTATTAGTATTATTTAAGTTTTATCAATAAAATAAAATCACTAAATAAATAAAGTTTGTGATAAATATTTATTATTCACATTTTATTAACAAACACAATTTGATACAAAACAATGGGGGGAAATCATTGATTTGGGTAATAAACAAATGTTTTTCTTCATTTAAAGTACTATTAATCATGAAAATTGTTTTCACCATTTTTAAAATAAATGAATTTGAATTATAAATAATTTATTTATCACTCAAACAAATAAATAGCACTTTATTTATTTAGTAAAAATAAAGACAAGTAGATAAAACACTATTTAACTATTTATTTTATACCAATTGTACTTATTTCTTGGCATTATTTAAGTTTTATTAAGGGGTTTTCCATTACTTGCATTTATTTTCAAGTAGTAAAAAATAAAGACATTTATTTGTTTAATAAATATGACCCAAATTTGATAAAAAATAACGTCTAAATAGTCATTACTGTTTTACCATTTGTAACAAACTCAATTGAAACGTTAAACGTTAAAAAGAAGATTATTTTTGTGAGTGCGGCTCATGGTCTCATGTGCTAAACCATTTAAAACAAAAAAAAATATTTGAGTGATTAATAATTTAGCACCCAAATAACATTACATTAAATTAAATAATATTTTATTACGCAACCAAATAGTAATAAAACAACTAAAAGATGAGATAAATGCAATAAATAAATAAAACTTTGAATACTAAGACTTCAAGTTCTCTGTTTTTTTTGTATTTTAAAGTACGTGGTTGACTGCCTAATAAAACATGGTAGTAAATTCCAGAGTTTGGAAGAATAAAGTAGATGTAATAAAGACAAAAAAAAGAAGGTTTTCCGGTTATGGCTGCGCTAGGTGATGAAAACAAGACCATAAAATCTATTAAACACAAGCTGATTGAATCCCAGGCATATGTTCGGGTCTTTAGACTCGCTTTAATGGAATTTCCAAGGGCTGCAAACTGGGTCAAAGGTCACCTGTCCTGCTGCTGCTTTGGGACGGGTGAGACCACTGACACTGATGGACCAGCACTTACATGCAACACTCAAAAGTTCACTTAACCACACTTTAAGCATTCGTGTGGTTTGCGTAGCATCGCTTCTCACGTCTTAAATTGAAGTGTCTGCCACGTCCCAGAAATAACACAAAGGTTTGAAATACGGGACGCTTATGTTTAAATATAACCGCTCTGAAGCTGCTGTACTTGTGATGTGTGTTTTTAATGCTGCTAGAGTGTTGATCGTCTCAACAACGGAAAAACAGACACAGTGTCTGGAAAGGATGCAGTATTGGGAGAAACAAATTGCATTTAAATTTAGTATCTTTTTCTGTCCAGATCTGAGCTTTGACCCTCATGCATCACATCCAGAACAGTATTGATTAGAGAAAGATCATTATGTCCGCCGGTAGAGGGGTTCAAACCTTTAATTACAGCAGCGGATGCATGGAAACACGTGTTGTGGTGTCAAGAGACACTGCTGGGTGCAAACCGATCAGCTGGCTGGCTTTAGCAGGTCACAGTATTATCTAGACTTTACAGCGTTGTTAACCCTGTTAAACTCTAAATCCGCTCCAATGGTGTCAATCTCAGACGCAGCCTTATTCTTCGGTTGAGCTGTAACCGGCCTATAGCTGGAAAGCATACTAATACATTAATAACACTCATAGTGTTCTCTAAAATAATATATGAATAATATTGAATAATATATTTTTTATTTTAATTAAATTAATTATAAACAATAGTATAATAATAAGCAGTATAATATTAATAATAATAGTGTTATTTATTTGATAAATTATTGTATTATGCCATGTTGCTACATTTAAATTTTTAATTTTAAAGTAAAAAACAATAAATACAATAATACAAAAATGTAATTTTAATTACATTAATAATAATAATATAAATAAAAATTTGACTAAAATAATAATAATAATAAATAATAAATAATAATAATAGTATAATATTAAATAGTATATCAATTAATAGTGTCATTAATTTTAATTAAATATTGTATTACTTATCTGCATTTTATGTGCCATGATGCGAAATTTTATTAATATAATGCAATATAATTAAAAAATTAAAAATACCATAATAATAATAAAATGTAATAATAATAAATAATAATACTCTTATAATTGTATAATATTAATGAATAATAATAGTGATTTCAATGTTATTTAATTAAACTATTGTATGATATATCTGCATTTTATGTCATGTTGCTAAATATTTGTAAAAGTTAAAAAAAATGAATATGATAAAATAAAATATTCAATGTTAATGTAATAATAATACTAAATTGTATAATATTAATTAATAATAGTGGTTATTTTTATTAAGAGTTTATATGCCATGTTACTCTCTAGATGTTGGGTAACCTTTAAGTCAAATGGTTTTCACCTTCCTAATGCAACCCAACAGATAAAATACACTCTTAATAGGTCAAATGTTCAAAAACGCATCTAAAGGAACAGCCTGTTTTACAGGTTGTGGAAAAACATGTTGTGAAAGTGGAAATTACGCCCAAGTGAACTTCATGAGCTCATTACCTACGTGTTTCAGGGGATGAAACGCATTTAACAGGGCAAGAACAGTTTTATAGTGCTTGTTTTAAAGCTCTTCTGAAATGAAAAGCAGCTTAACATACCAAATGTGATCTCATTAGTAAGTGTTTGTAGATTGCATGTAGTTACTATCGCATACATACTATTAGTTTTGTGATGCGCCCGGTTTCTCAAACTAATGTGAAGGATTGTAGGTGAACCATGTGGAGTTCAACATGTGTAACTCATTCCCTGTTTTTCCGTCCTCAGATCTTCCGGCGTTCTCTGGAATGCAGCCGATGTTTCCCCCCCACGAGGCCTGGGAATGCCGGGGGAGGGGAGACACTTTTCCTCCTTCACATTCACATGGACCTCGCGCTGGAAACCAAGCCTTAGGTCAGTCGGGTGGGTAACCATGGCAAATGGATCCCGTCCCAGCTCACCGCGGCCCTGAAGAGATGCAGAAAGCATTGTGAACGCATGTGTAAATAAACGTACTAGACTCAACTCTTTAAAACAGGTTATTTTTAGCCTGAGGTTCCACACTTCAGCGTCTCACACACTAACACGGATCCTGCTCGGTCATAAATCAAGTAATAAATAACTCTTGCCTCTGGTTACTCACTTCAGCGCATGCAACTGGGCTCATTGTGTTCTTAGTAGACTTGGGTGACCTTTGAAAGAGGAAATGAACCCAAAATTGTAGAATGACTAGCTAGGCTGTGCTGCCTTTTTATATAGAATGTTTTATTTTTTTTATATTGAATATATTATTACGCAAGAATATTCAAAACACTTCTCTGATTAGCACTGTATTCTCGTTATAAAAGTACTAGACAAATAGCCAGGCTGGGGTAATAAACAAGTTTGGATGGTATTTCACCTCCAAATGATAAGGAATTAAGCCTGTTTGCATTGTGATATTATTTTCAAAGCAATTAAAGCAGATTCTCATTACCGTAATGCAAAAATGTCAATACCATCGTGGAAAAGAACAAGAAAAGTATTAAGTATTTAAGCACATCCAGATTTTCATGAAAAAATACTTAAAAATCCTGGACAAACTACGGTAATGTGGAAAACGTCCTCAATTGCCATGAAAATAATGTAAAAAAAGAAAGAAACGAATAAGAAATTAGATTTTGCATAAAGAAAATGAAGCCTGGTTTTCGATTTTTTGCATTGTGACATTATTTTCGGAGCAATTAAAGGGGTCATATAAAGGGGTCATTTTTCCTTTCTCTTTGGAGTGTTACAAGCTCTTGGTGCATAAAGAAGATCTGTAAAGTTGCAAAGACTAAAGTCTCAAATCCAAAGAGATATTCTTTATAAAAGTTGAGTCAACCACGCCTACCTAAAATGGCTCGTTCTAACACGCCCCCACATGTCTACGTCACAATGTGGGAAGATTTGCATAACGCCGCCCAAATGTTCACGCAAAGAAAGAAGAAGTAACTTTTATTCTCGCTGTAGTATTGTTGTTGTTGTGAAAGCAAAAACTACTTTGGTTGTCCTTCCAAAAGAGGACGATATCCGCTTCGTCATGCCTGGAGCTGATCCGTGCTGGTTGCTGAGGAAATACATCAACTTCGCGCTGTCGATCGCCGGATCGGCTTTCACCGTGGACGAAGCGGAGTCCAGCCCGGGGTCGTCACATGTGGTTGCCGCAAGCCCACCGGACGCTCCTTCGCCGAATCCGCCGACCGCCGCTCACTCAATCCCGCCGTGTGTGACACTGTGTGTTTGGTGGTGAAAGCGAAACTACTTTGTTTGGCCTTCCAAAAGAGGACACGACTAGAAATCAGTGATTAAGTTGTATTTACAACACTGTTCCAGAACAGTTCAACCCAAATATTCAGATGTGTGCAGCACATTTTATGGAGGACTGTTTCCTGATCCTGGTAGAGTAGACTACAATGCCAACTGTTCTGACTCACAGACTGTAAGTACGTTTTTTATATTTAAAGAATTTGCCACTGATGATTCAAACGTGAGTTTTGAGCAGTGTAGAGTAGCGCTTGTTGTTTGTCATTTCTCCGATCACAAATGCAGACATGGTTTTATGTTTACGTGGCGCGATGCAACGCGTAAAAAGACAGTATGTCATTATAATCCGTAATTATGTCCCCACTGGATGCAACAAATGCCTCGTTTATAATGGGTTTTAATGTTTTTGAATCATCGCTCCGGCCGGACAGGGCATCACAGTATGGTAGGGGCGTAACATTTCCGTCACACGCTTGAGGTATTCGGCCAATCATAACGCACTGGATAGCTGGCCAATCATAGCACACCTCACTTTTCAGACTGATGAGCTTTGTAAAAATCGGGGCATTTCAGAAAGGCGGGGCATAGAGGAGAAACAATAATGTACAGTATGTGGAAAATAATGTTTTTTTAACCTTAAACCGCATAAACAAATTTAATTACACCAAATACACAAAATAATGTTCTTTTTAGCAACATCATATGACCCCTTTAAAGAACATTTTCCCCCTAAATTCTCA
The DNA here is from genome assembly GCF_001515605.1 of Sinocyclocheilus anshuiensis. Lineage (NCBI taxonomy): Eukaryota > Metazoa > Chordata > Actinopteri > Cypriniformes > Cyprinidae > Sinocyclocheilus > Sinocyclocheilus anshuiensis. The sequence goes on from NW_015544162.1 coordinate 212,296, forward strand.
TTACCGTAATGCAAAAACATCATTGCCATAATGGAAAAGAACAGGAATGTATCTCTTATGTAAAGTCGTAAACATATGCAGATTTTATTAAAAAAAACTAAAATAAATACTTAATGCTAGACAAACTATGGTAATGAGGAAAACACCCTTAATTATCATGAAAATAATGTCACAGTGTGAAAAAAAATAAGAAATTATATTTCGGATAAAGAAAATAAAGACTGGTTTTAGATTGTTTGCATTGTGGAATTATTTTTTAGGGCCATTAAAGCACATTTATCCCCCAAATTCTAATTACTGTAATGCACAAAAAGTCATTACCATAATGAAATAAATAAAAGAATATATCATTTAAATTGTAATTATATTGTGGAAAGAAAAATATGGTAATAAAGAAAAATGTTCTTAGTTGTCATGAAAAAAATCACAATGCAAAAAAAGAAAACAAATAATAAATTATATTTCGCATGAAGACAACGAATGTTTTTAGATTGTTTGCATTTTTTCAAGGAAATTAAAGCAGATTTTCCTCACAAATTCGCATTACTGTAGTGCAAAAAAAGTGGTTACCACAATAGGAAAAAACAAGAATATATTATTCAAACTGTATTTATGTGTATGCAGATTTAAAACCTGGACAAATGACAGTAATGATGAAAAATATTCTTAATTGTCATGAAAATGTCACAATGCAAAATAGGCTTCATTTTATTTCTAAAAAGATTTGTCACACAACTGTAGGATAACGTGTAGTTTACAATGTGAATGACATTCGCTTAGTTATTAAGGTGGCTAAACTGCTAAAGCCGTGGATTCCTTCTTAATGGTTTTGTGCCAAACCTTCAATAACCCGTTTTCAAAGTGTACCAAAACCTGACAAACTTAAATGTTGTTGCCGTACTTGTAGCCTTGATTATGTTCTATTGTTGTATGTACATTTGTGAAGTATATTGTATTTTTAAGTAGATTTTGCACATTGTGTCCTTCTCACTGTTGAACGGTCAAATACACTCATAAGGGTGTTTTCTTAAACGTCATTAGAATGTGTTGCCTAAAGCCAAAGAAAGCAGCACAGATAGAGACATGTTACCAGCTAAATGCTGCGTTATTGTGAAATGTTTGTTTCTTTGTCGTGAAATGTCTTCATTTGTGTACAATTTTTTGATATCACTGATTCTTCTGTTCTGTTTTTTGGACATTTAATGCCAAATTATTATTGTTTCTAACTTCTGTCAGTCATACAGTAGGGTGTATTAAAGACTTTTTTAATAAAATCTCTGTGAAAATGCTAAGCACGTGTTCTTTTATTTTGTAGAGCGAGGATTGGATTAGTGGATTAGCATGACTAGGATCCGCTGAGTGACAAGGAATGTCTCGCACCTTTCACAACTTGCTAGATACGCTGGAATTTTGAAATTGTCGGTCACACCCAGTCGATTTTAACCACAGCTATTTCCAGCCGCTTCAGAAACCTGGAGTGTAAAGTTCAATTTCTCTGCACAAACTGTACAAGTTCATGTGGCTATTTTAGCTCAGAGATGGTCTTCAGAATCAAGGGTGTGTGTACATGTCACAGCACCAGCCTCATTCCTTTCATTCCCGGGCAGGTGTTTTTAGTGGAAATGCCAACGAATGGCACTGAGACTCCAGACTGCATTCCTTTGCCCAGATTGTAGGGAAGAGATCTGTCTGTTGAAAACAAAGAGACATAAATTAAGCCAAACTACTGTTTATCGCAGTAGTGAACATTTATTTCAAAATGTAAAATTTCTTTCAAATGAACTTTGGAGAAACTGACCAGATGTTGGTAAGATTCATCCAGAGGCAAATCCCACTTCTGATGGTTGTAGGACCACTAATTAAATGACGGCGCCTTGTTCTCTCACCCTCAGGCCATCCAAGATTGTTTCTTGATCTAAACCGATTTGGAGACATTACTTCACTTGCTCACCAATGGATCCTCTGCAGTGAATGGGTGCCGTCAGAATGAGAGTCCAAACAGCTGATAAAAACATCACAATAATCCATATGACATATTTGTTTTGTACTGTTTTTACTTGTAAACGGTGCTTGATCTATGCAGATTTCTCTCCTGATTCAGACAAGACAACTTTTCCACTGGATAAAGTAATATTATGGATAAAGGACTCGTATTTTGTCCAAAAGCAACATTTGCAGTTTAAAATGTTTTAATGATGGATTTGTTTTATTACAAACATGCAGCTTTTCGCTTCACAAGACATTAATTGATGGACTGGAGTGGTGAGGAATATTTGTGGATTATTAAGGTGTTTTTATCAGGTGTTTGGACTCTCATTCTGACGGCACCCATTCACTGCAGAGGATCCATTGGTGAGCAAGTGATCCAATGCTAAATTTCTCCAAATCCATTTTGCTTAAGAAACAAACTCATCTACATCTTGGATGACCTGAGGGTGAGTATATTTTCAGCAAATGTTTATTTTTGGTTGAACTATTCCTTTACGATAGCAACGTTGAGTGATACAATCAAACATTCCTATTACATCTCAAGCAATTCAGTCATTTCCAGCTCCAGGAGACTGGTTGAAAAAGACATTGATAATGAAAGTAAAAGCTGGCCTGATGCCCGCCAGACACATAAGTTATGCATGTGGAGGTCAAAAGCCACGGATCCATGCACTAATAGAGATGCCAGATGGGAGAAATACCTAAAAGCAGCTGGGCACGATCCCATGGGGAAGAAAATTGGGATTTCCAGACAGATGTCTTTGTAAAAACGATTTTGCAACTACTGAAGCTTTTGCGACAAATAGCATGACTGTTTCAACTCGAACAGGAAAGTTAACTAATTTTGCAGTTGGCTTACAATTCCTTTTCGAAGTTTGAAGGTTATTGAGATAATTTTAATACTTTTAGATCTACTAAATATGAGCAAAACAGACTGAAAAAATGTCTTTGCTGTTTATCCTCAGTTTTAATGGACAAAAATTGGTTGTAAAATATCATATTGCATTGCTGGCTTTGGTGTACTGGAACAATGGAAAAAGGCGGCAAAAAATAAACTTCATTCATCACAAGCACTGTATTCCAGCTGAGCATGTCGACCCGCTAAGTGCTTCAGGTGTGAGCGCAGATGGGAAGCAGCATCTGAATGAATGCAGCCAAACACAAAAAAGGCACGGGGATTGAGACCTCTTCCTTTCAAAGGGATCCTGGCAGGATGTGTGCGGGCGCTAGCGTGTTTTTGTGAGACTCCTCAAAAGCTCCATTGTCATGCAAAAACCGCCGAATTCAGAAAGATTCCGCCGGCGACGCAATTAATGCGCTGCGCATAAATAGACGTTTGAAACTTGGCAGAAAACAAGAGGACTAGCCAACGCGGTCTGGAAAGGAAGGACCGCCACAGCGTGGACAGAAGGAGGGGGCGGTTGGCGTAGTCGGCTTCAGTGAGTGTAGTTGGTTAACGCTTGTCGTAACCCTGAGAAGAAAGGGTGCATTTGGGTGGAACGGACACTAAGGGGGGAATGGGTCGAAACCCCCCTTCACCTAAATACTGGCGTGTGTCTGCCAGGCGGATGCGTGCAGCTGGGGGGCCTCCAGGAACACAAAGATCCTGCATTAGTGGACAATCAGCTTCCAATGGTTGCCCCCATAGGGATCTTACCTCGAGGGTTTGGGCCAGAAGTGTCCTTTCCAACCGCCCACCTCCTCAGAATCTGTAAATCAATGCACCAACACAAATGTTATTTCGCACCCAGCAGGAACCTCTGGCAAAGCACATCTTGTTTCTTATCCTCAGAAAAAATTAGACCCCTTAGGCTCTGTTCAAGCTGAGGTTTATTGCCCAACCAACACAGCAACTCCCATTCCTTAAGAAATGCAAGAAATTTTTTGTTGTCGACACCGGCAGACAAGTCAAAGCAACACGTTGGTAAAATGTGGCCACAAACAGATGCAATTCAGGCCGTCTTTGACCACAGGCAGCCCAAAGTGCTGATGTCTAGGTGCGTCTGTGGTGTCTTGGCACAGGTACTTTCCTTCAGTCAAGTCGTGATGTGATCTGTCTGGAACGTTATTGGTTTTAGTGGTTCCTCAAAGTCCTGTGGTGTAACTGGAGGGAGCCACTACACTATGGCATAAACAGCATTTAGACAGACCTCAAGGTGTGTTAAGCAAGACTGTGATAATATATGAAATGATCAGCTTGATTAAAATGTGTTGCTAAATAACTAGTCTCTAACTCTTAATTAAATAACTTTAAACACACACCCGGAGCAGTGGGCAGCCATTTCTTGCTACGGTGTCCAGGGAGCAATTGGGGGTTTGGTGCCTTGCTCAAGGGCACCTCAGTGGGTGTTGAAGGTGGAAGAGAGTGCTGGTCATTCACTCCCCCCACCTACAATTCCTGCCGGTACTGAGACTCGAACCCCCGGCCTTCGGGTTACAAGTCCAACTCTAACCATTAGGCCATAACTACCCCTAGTTGTATTGTTCGTCAGTACAAACCATGATGTTGGCTTGACAAAGCCTTGCCAGAAAGGCAAAAAGCCTTTAAGATAGATAGATAGATAGAGAGAGAGATAGAAAGATTATGTCAGTTTTAAATGCATCAGTACTCATGCAGTCTTCATTGCAGGGGATAAGTATATCTACAGTTTGTTGTATAACAGTAAAAGAGAACTGACCCAAGTAACCTATAATGTTTAAAAATGCTTTGAAAAATGTTAATTGATGACGAGAACTCAGGGCAGGAAGCACAACTGACACTCTTTAACACGCATCGCAGGTTCTCCTGTAGCGCATACATAAATCTTCCCTCAGTAAAATGCACATCACTCTGCATTAAACACAAAGAGGTGGGCGCCACCATCCGCCTTGCCAAAACATCTCTGTCTAGATGCCATAAAAGAAGCCGGTTATTTGTAAAAACAATTATGCACAGAAATTTGAGTCTCTAAAATTGAGGCAAGAGACTTCTGAGAGCGTTCCGACAGAAACAGCCAGCAGAGAGGAACAGTGTTTTGGGGAAGGGGGGAACGGTAATCACTGTTTACACAATGGAGTAATTACGCCGAACAGCAGGGGGGTGGCTGGGAGGGGCGGCGTGGACAGAAGCTTCGCTGACAGATCTAGCGGCGGTCTGATTAACAGTGAATGTTATTATGTGATGCCGAGCTTTGATGCTCAGCCTTGTGCGGTTGATGGCCTCAGGTTGAGGCATAGCATCGAATATAAAACATTTCTCGACTCGCAGTAGTCGACAGACAGACAGAAAGGTTCTGAAAGGTTGCTAAATTCAAAATTGAAGACGTTTCTTGCCTTGCAGAAGGTGAAAAAAATGTGATGATAACTGTATAACAGAAGATATTTGTAATAGTTTGCCAAGATTTCCCAGTGTGGGAAGTGAATTCTTCACCCCTTAGCTCAAATGGTGACGAAGATAGCGGCTTAACATGCCACAGATCTTATTCACAAGCATTCCATGGACGCTTCACATGTTTGGATGCTTGAAATATTTCCTCATCACCATAATGCCTCTTGTTTGTTTGGGATGAGTGGGATTTGATGCTATTTCCTGGAGGAAAGAAAAAACAAGATGGAATGAGAGTGAATAGTATCTCTAGGATGGGACAACAGAGCCGTAATTGGACCATTGTGTGATTCAGACAGGGTGGGGCAGATGGTCTTCTTGGGTTTGCCCATCCCGATATGGGCCCAGTTGATAATTACGGGCCACTCAACTGAAAAGGCACTCGAAAAGTGACATCGGGATGAATAATACAACAAAAGGAAGTGTTGGGGTGTCAGCCTCTCTAACTCGCAAGGTTAATGAAGCAGCTGCTGGCAAAGACGTTCCTTGGCTTTTTGTGTGTAGCACCATATGATGCACATCTAACGTCATGTGGTTTCTTTCTGTTAGAAGCCCAATCATTTCCTGTAGCATATCAATTTTTTGGAAATTTTTGATGAGCCCAATTTAAAAAAAAAAAAAAACTCAAACCCAATTTTTGAAATAGAAGTCACTTTTTGAGAGAAAAATAATATATTGACAGAATTAAATATTTTTACCGAAAAAATGAAAATATAAGGTTAGAGCCGTGGCCTAGTGGTTTGCGCACATGCTGCAGAAACATGCAGCTGTTGAGCTCATATGGGACGCACAGGTTTGATCAATCCGGCATTATGTCCCAATACAGATACCCATCTCTTCCCAATATTTTTTTCAGTCTACTCTCCCCTCTATCAATAAAATTCACAATCTATCAAAAAAAACAACACCATGCTCAAAAAAAGAAAGGAAATATACAGAAAAAAAGATAGGAGGGAAAATTATATTTAAATGCTTTTGCATTTTCTCGCAAACATTTTGTGTTTCCCAGAAAAACATTGTGTACACTTGAGTATAAGCGGGAGGAAAAAAACTATACCTCATTGATTTTGCAAACAACCGCAAAGTTTTTCAGGGCAACGCAATAGTTTTGCGAAAGAATGCAAATGTTTTACGAAAGAACGCAAAGTTTCTCAGGGGAATGCAACAGTTTTGTCAAAGAATGCAAATGTTTTGCGAATGAACGCAAAGTTTTTAAGGGGAAAAAAATTTTTCAGGGAGAACACAAGAGTTTTGCAAAAGAATTTGTGAATGTTTTGCAAGAAAATGCAAAGTTAATTAGGGCAATGCAATAGTTAGAAAACTCAAAGTTTTGTGAGCAAACACTAAGTTTCTTTGGGGAATGCAAGTTTTGCGAAAGAATGAAAACATTTTGTGAGCGGCCACAGTTTCTCAGGGGAACGCAATACTTTTGTGAGAGAACGCAAAAGTTTTGCAAATGAATGAAATATTTTGAAATATTTTCAATAATATGTTGATGCATAGATTTTGTTTTGGTAAGCATAAGGTGCTTTCAGTTTTGGTTTGAAAATAGTTGTTGCAGCAACCATTTTAAAACCGCTAATGAAAATAAATAAATATTGTTAGCATTTATTCAGGTCTGTGCTCATATATCGAAATATTTATATGTAAGTATTTTATGCACCTATTAGGCCTCATTCATGAAAAACAAAAACAACAAATTTCAGTGTAAATCAATTGTGAAAGTGTTTTTACACAATTGTTGGTAATGGTAACAATTTACTTATTAATGGTTTTACAAACAATTTACAAAGAAATTCATTGCTCATCTATGTAATTTCCTAGTTCCCCAAATGCTCAAAAATGCTTTTTTCCTAATGCCAACAATTTATGTAAAAATGTTTTTACACAAGGTACAAATTATGCACAATAAAGTCAATTTACGTAACAACTGTTTCAAAAATTTAAATACACAAATGTTACACTTCATGAACAACTTCATGTTAAACTTTTATTAGCCTTTCATTTGCAAATGCGAATAGTAGACAAACTGTGGAATACCATACTTTTCAATAGGATGCTAAAAATAACAATGTGCACCTATACCCAATTAATCAAAAGAAATAACTGACAGATTTACCAGCTATCAAACTAAACAACAGTTTTACAACACTTTTAACAATCACTTTTACAACAGTAAAAATCCCCATGCAACCAGATAGGTCGGACGACAAATAAATGACCAACAGCATTCAGTCACACAGGCCATTGACATTTATAGATCATTCGGCTTGGCAAGAATCTTAGACTCTTTTTTCAACAGCTATTTGGCACAAGAACTACAGCATACAAGCGTTTTTATCACAGATCGCCATCCATACACACACACACACACACAATCCTAAATAAAGACTTTCTGACCTGTAACTAAATACACAAAGATTTTACTATGACAGCAGATTCTTCGCAGGCCACTTTATTGGATTACACCTCTACAAACTTATGAATAAACTCAGTGTGTGTTGTGGTGTACTATCAGTCAGCAGTAACCTTATCTTCCTGGCCATATTTAGTTTTTTCATGATGATAAACAAAGAACAATAACTTCATTCATCACCATTGTACAACATTGAACTATTGTAATGCACTGCTAGGTGGTTGTCCTGCATCTTCAATAAACAAGCTACAGGTAGTCCAAAATGCAGCGGCTAGAGTCCTTACCAGGTCAAGAAAATATGATCATATTACCCCAATTTTACAGTCTCTGCACTGGCTACCTATTAACTTCCGTATCAGTTACAAAATAAAATATTGTAGAAACCTAATTTGCTGTAAAGTTGCTTTGCAATGATTGGTATTGTGAAAAGCGCTATAAAAATAAACGTGAATTGAATTGTACAATTATATTGGTCATTTTACAACAGGTGTTCTTTAAGCACTACAAAGTATTAACCGAAAAGCAATAAAGACAAAGTCATTAAAGTTGTTTCCATGGACACAGAAAAAAACAATATGCATTTATTTTTATGGGTCAGGACAGGAAGTTATATGGCCTGCATGGGACATGATCGCTGGTGCAGACTTTACAGAGCTGTTATGTAACTGAGAGAGAGAGGGATATTTTAGACACTATCATGCTTCTAAAAGTGTTCGCCTAGCAGCTTGTCTACCAAATTAGCACATCAACACTGAGAATAATACAGGCAGATTGCAGGAAGTTCTTACATTATTAAGGGAAAATAAACGCTGCTAGAATTCTAGTCAAAAGCAGGGCTCCGCATTAGCTGTGACTAAACTGCTTGCAATTTATTCAAATTAATTATTCACATAAATAAAAAATTGCAACAATAATTTAATAATACTTTTTGAAATACTTTTTGTAGATCCATATGCACTTTAAGTAAACCTGTTGCCGCCACAGATAAAAATAAATAAATAAATAAAAAGGCATTTGCAACTTTTTAACACAATTCAGACTTTTTCCCCTCACAATTCTGAGTTTATCTCACAATTCTGACTTTTTATCACAATTCTGAATTTATATCTCACAATTCTGACTTTTTTCTCAGAATTGCATAAACTCAAAGAATGAAAGCAATTCTGAGAAAAAAAGTCAGAATTGTGAGATGCTAAATCGCATATAAATTCGGAGAAATTTGAATTTTGATAAACTCGTAATTGCAAGAAAAACAAATTGTGATAAAAAGTCGCAATTTATTTTTTATTCTATGGTGAAATAAATAAAACAGAATTATGAGATGTAAACTCAAATTTCAGAGATCAGAACTGCGAGATATAAACTCAGAATTACGAGAAAGTCAGAATTCTAAGTTTATAGCTCACATTTTTTGAGTTTTATTCTCAGAATTGCAAAATATAAATTCAGAATTGTGTGATACAGATTTAAAATTGCTAGAAAAACAGTCATGACCTTTCTATTTTTATTTTTTTTGGCGGAAATGGGCTTCCATACTTGAATCCAACATCATCTTGCACAAGCATTTCCTGCATGCTACAGCAAATATGGTGCAAGCTAAAATGTTGAATTAGGGAACAGAAGACTCCTATTAACCAGTTAAAGCTTTGCGAGGTAGCAGTTTGAATCAGATTCCCTCACTGAATAAGCGAGTCACTTTTCGGTTACATTTGATTCAAAAAGAGGCGGGTCATGTGGTAAGTTAGTGTGACAAAAAAAAGAAAAAAAATATATATAAAAAGTATATGACCTTACCAGTTGTTCAAATTACAAATAAAGACACAAACATATTTTTGTTGCATAATGGTATTCTAAAAAAAAAACGTTCACATGCTCGGTCTATAATCAACATAACTAAGTGATCAAGACAGTGATAAATATGGCACAAGTACAGTGATATAAACAAATTAACCAATCTATACTAAACAATATATTAGCATGTTACATTACACATAATCCCTACTAATTTTGTTGTCTGGAGCAGTTATTTAGCGTGACTAATTCTTCAAATTGCCAGTGAAATTCTGGCTACTTTCACAGCTAAGACAACTAGCCAGCAGCATGGATTTGTTTTCTTTTGCGGACAGAGGTCTTTGCAGAAAATAACTACAATTAAAAACGTGACCTGACTACAGACACTTGTGAACCAGACAGGGGTTGTCTCGTAGCACAGCGTTTAAAATTAGCCAAGCACAAGACACAGACGGAAGCCAGAAAAAAACATTTCCAAAGACAACAGCAAAAGACATCATCTGGTAAAGAATTACTGGACACGCGGCTGTCAGATCCGGATTGGATAAAAGGAAAACCACAACACCTGAAAATAGCCGTGTTCCGCCACGGCACTACAATTAGCATGACCTGAGACGGACACCAGGTCCTGTTAAGTTGGGCTCCGTCTGTTTTCCTGTGAGAAACGGGCCAGAATCAACAGAAGCAACACGAGCAGAGAGGGAGATGGAAATAAAATCATATTGTCCGAAGATAGCGCGCAGCAGAGAACTTAGAATAACATAAGCACTGATCACTACAGTGTTTTACATGCTTTTCAGTTTCCTCTGTGGTCAACTTCAATTGCAAGGTATAGGCTCTGTTCGTAAACGGAATAGTAGCGTACTACGCAGTATATACTACTGTATCCGCCTTATTTTGCACCTTGTATGTGCGAGACTTCCGTTTTCATTCGCTTCCAGCCATTAATAGCGATACAAAATTGCTCGTTATACTGCTTGATATTGATACAAACTGATATTTCTTATCATAGTATTTGAATAAATTGTCTTCATAATAAACACACTGGTTTGTAGTGCAAATATTTTCACGGTTTACAGCACTGCAGTTTTCTAATGAATCAGAAGTGTCGCACATTCGAAGAAAGAAAAGCTTACGTCTGCACTGAATAATAAGGTGGACACTGGGTACTATTTAAAAAAAAAAAGACACTTAGCGCTTTTTCTGGAAGTTGCAACAATAAAAATGGCATTGTTGTGAGAAATTAAAAAACACAGATAAGTCACATCAATTTAGAAGTCATTTTATTACAATAAGAAATAATGTCAAATACCTTCAAATGAAATGTTGAAACATTCTAAACACTACAAACGTGATTAGTTCCCCTCACTCCACAAAAAATCCTTTAAACGTAACTATTGGAAGAGAAGTGAAGTGACATGTGGCCAAGTATGGTGACCCATACTCGGAATTAGTGCTCTGCATTCATCCCATCCAAAGTGCACACACACACAGCAGTGAACACACACCCGGAGCAGTGGGCAGCCATTTATGCTGCGGTGCCCGGGGAGCAGTTGGGGGTTCAGTGCCTTGCTCAAGGGCACCTCAGTCGTGGTACTGAAGGTGGGAGAGAGCGCTGTACATTCACTCCCCCCACCTACAATCCCTGCCGGTACGAGACTCGAACCCGCAACCTTGGGTTACGAGTCCAACTCTAACCATTAGGCCACGACTTCCCCCTTCAGACAGATATACAGACAGATATACAGTATCAGTATGAAACAAACGTAATTTATTAGTCCGTTCATTTCAGACGATAAAAAATGCGACTCATATTCTGGAAAATATGGTTAAAAGTGTACATTATGCATTTGTAAACATTTAAAAAAGCATTATTCCACATTTTTGTCACATGACCTTGTTATATTATGTTTAATCAACTGAGTGGCCTCCAAGTTATTTCGCACATGAAACTGTTAGTTTCCATTTTTAATTTTGCGTAAAAATATTGTAGGTTTTGCAAATAAGGAGTCAAAAAATACGTTCGACATTGCACTTGATTACTTACTGTTCATTTGTCGCACAGGAAACGGAAGGTCAGGTTGGGCACATTGCATTGTGGGATACAGTATTCTATGAAGTGTGCTCTTCAAAAGTTTTTTTTTTTTTTTCCATACACAGAGGTTTGAATAAGAGTAAAGACTCAGAGTCAGATTTTTCCCCACATATTTTATTACTATAATGTCTCTAAAGGCAGCAGTTTTAAGTGTTCACAAGTTTTTCTATTTTTCTTCGGTAGGGTGAGTACAATGCTGTGGTAGAAAAAAAACTGGCCTTGCGTGCTAAAAACTTAAGACACAAAACATCAGAAATATTAACACTCGAGGTCCCCCTTAAAGTTCGCTGGTACTGAAAAGTGGCTAGTGTAACTGGAAACAGAAAAATCATAGTTTTTAGACACAATTTGACAGCAATATTTGACAAGAAATACTCTTCACATAGGAATAACGTCATACAACTATGTCGTACCATCACAGACACCAAGAAGCTACAGTCACAATGAATGCCGGCCGGATCAAGTGACAATTTAAAGCGACATGATGTTTTTTTTTTTTTAAACTCACAGTTGAACAAATCAAAGAAAACAATTCATTCTGAGATAAAGTGCGCTGCAGCTAAAGGAGTAAGACAAACAGCATTTAGTCACTAACTTCATTATTAGATCATCAACATCATGTGACATTTATTTACACATCATTGAGAGTCAAAACCGATCTGCTACAGTGTGAAAATATCCCTTCACTTGCACCACGGAAAAGCATTGGACCTAGAAACTCAAAATGTAGGATGAATATCAAATCAAGCCGTTTTTATAAACATAACATCAAAAATACTTCTTCCGTCAAGTGGAATAGGTGAATCCAAAGGTTATCCAAAAGCAATGCATTATGGGTTGTTTTTGAACTGAAAAACACTCAATGACTATAGAATAAATTTTTCAAAAAAAGTGCTTACAAAATGAAACGAACAAATTATACCCAAATGATCCATCTGTAATTTCAGTGGCCATAAGACATCCTTGCAAAATATCTACATCTCATCTATGTTAAAAGGAAACTATGTACAACATATACATATAAGTCACATGGCCGCAGGAAACGGACATCAGAGATACGTTATATTCACAGCTCATGGGTTAGATTTAGAAACGGAGTGGTTTAAATCCTAGTCTTTGGTGGCATTACTCTGAAATCCAAAGTATTACATCACACACGCTGTTTGTGTGTTCAGCTTGAGAACAGAGGAAATGCTTGACAACTTTAGCGACTTAATTTAGACATGGAATGAAATGAATGCGAGTCATAAGAATGGAGGAAATGCAAAAATGTGAAATGTGTTTAAAGGAAACAAGATTAAAACAAAGCTTTTCTTCTTGAATGTGGAAATAACTAGGAAAGGAAACTAAGTTGAGTTTGTTAAAAACAAACAAAAAATAAAAACTGTGTATACATCTACCACAATATTTAAATATATTTGGCACTAATCTTAAATGGAACTGTGTACATTAATGTCATATTTTATTTTTTTTTCTCTAAAGAAAGACAGTAAAAGCTATTTTAGGATTATTTAAATTTTGAAATGAAACCTTTCCTCCTAAAAGTTCTCAATATCGTAATGCAATAAAACAAAACAAACAAACCTAATTCTCATTACTGTAATACAGTAACAGATTTTTCAGGGTAAATAACGACCTGGACATTCAGTCGTTCGTATTTTAGCCAAGTCATGTCTTAAATTTAAGACATTTGTATCCATCGTCTGATTTCTATTTGAGTAATCTCAAAATACTCAGATCAATCGCTATCATTTGGAAGATCTACTAACGTATAAATTAAAAACAGAATAACGGTTAATAAAACCTTGGATTCTCTTCATGTCCGCTGCTTAATATTATTTTTTTGTGAACATTTGGAAGAAATCTCTAAAAAGATGTACCACATGAATAAAATGGCAATTGAAATAGAGTTGGCTTTTGTGAAATCAAATAATCCAAGTTGAAATCCAGCAAAGTTTACACAGTGTGCAGTCAAAACTGACTTAAATTTCAAAATGTCAACGTATGCCATTTTCCATAAGCAGTAATGTTCCAGAGTGACCCAAAAAATGAAACTGAACAAATCCAACAGAAAACAGTCGTCCCAAATACTGAGTCTGAAATGAAATGGGACATTGCCGCTGTGCAAGATTGCTCACCACAACAATAAGCAACCTAAAAACATCCATTCATCCTTCATATCGCCCTTTCGGAGCTCGTGCTACAGAAATGTCCTTCACCTGAAGCTGTCCGTCAAAGTCTTTGGGTTTTCTGGACAAACACAGAGCCTTTTTTCGTATAAACTAAAACACATTTTTCTTTGTCGTAAATTTACAGGCTTCAATAAAACTTGTTAGTTGTTAAGACTAGGAGGATTAAAACGTGTGCCTTAAGTAAAATATCGTCCGAAACGTTAACGCAATGTCTTTGCATCCCATTGGACACCTCAGAAAAAGATAACGTCCTCCTTGGCGGCTTCGTCGCTAACAGTGTACTGGAGGGTGGGCTGGGAGGTCTGGTTGTGGGTTTTGAGAATGGCAGGCGCGAGGCTAGACTGGGCGTCCGTATGCATGTCTGGAGGGCTGAGGGAATCTGCAGGGTGAGCAAACCAAACAACAGGCCTGTCAGCTGGGCCTAATGACTGTTTATACAGCGGGATACGGCTCGTTCAGGCTCGGCCGGGAATGTCGGGTGCGGTTGTTTGTCTTACCTGAGTGCGAATGTTGAGGTTGGTGGGGGCTGATGGGCCGGCGTGCTTTGTGACCTCCGTCCGAATCCCTCGATGACAGCTTGATGGGCAGCATCTGCTTCATGTCAACAGAAGCTACAAAAAGCGAAGATGGATTTAGGAATCAGCAAATTCGCTCCCAAGGAACGTCTTTTGTTGGTCGCAAACGGACCAGTACTAACCCCAACTGTCGGTGCGGTGTGAACTCTTGCCCTTCCCACTCTTCTCCTTGCCTTTGCTGAAGGCGGCGAGTTTGGTCGGTATCTGCTGCTGGACGCTGCCCTGCTTGTGCAGCTGGTTTGTGGTGCTGATGAGATGGATGGGAACCTCCGTCTTGGCCGGTAGGGTGCTGCAGGAGCTCTCGCGGCGCGAATGGACTTCAGGACGCTCCGGGTAGTCGGCGGGGGATGCGGAGAGAGAGGCCCGCAGGTGCGACTTTTGAGGAAGTGTCTGGTCCCCAGCTCCGCCGAGCAGCAGCTCACCGTTAAAGCTGGAGGAACTGGAAAGCTAAAACACAAAGCGAAATGCAAATGTTAGCACCACATGTGGTGAATGTCTCCATCCAATCATTAATGAAACACTACCGGGACTGACGTATGTGATGGATGGATTTACGAAATGTATCTGCGAACAACTGAGTTGAACGCAACGATATACACAGCAGATTTATGAAAAACTGAAATAAATGCAACAATTCATGCAAAAATGGATTTACGAACAACTGACTGCAATCATTTGCAAAAACGTTTTTACAAACATTTAACTTGAACGCAACAATATAATGTACACAATGACAGATTTATGAACAACTGAATTTATTGCAACAACTTCAGCAAAAATGGATTTGACAATTTGACTAAATGTCGCAACTTGCGCAAGAATGGATTTACGAACAGTTGAGTTGAACATGGAAAATATAAACAACAGATTCACGAAAAACTGAATTGAATGCAACAGCAATTTACCCAATAATAGCTTTACAAATGTTGAACCAAATGCAACAATTTATATGAGAGTGGACCACAACAGAATCAAATACGACAAATTATAAAAGAACGGATTTCTGAACCATTTATATTTTTTGAATTTATGCAAGAATGCCTTTATTTACACTGAAATTTGTTCTGTCCGTGAGACAGATCTAAATCGTACAGGAAACCATTTTCACGTAATTTGTTGCACATACCTCAATGTAGTGCTGGGCGGTATGACCAAACATTTATATCACGGTATTTTTCAAAACTATACCGGTTTCACGGTACATGACGGTATTATTTTTTTCATGTATGACCGGGTGTTAACCATATTTTCTACTGATTGAGAGTAAATACTGCAGTATATTGACTTAGAATGCCCTATTTTACTGTCATGATGAGTGAATATTGTCAAAAAATACCACACTAAATAGTGACTAAACACGACCCCTTTTAATACATGTTAACCAGGAGTCACTCTCATTTATAATCGCGGCATCGTCTGATAAAATCAACATGCATCTACACTAAAGAGCGGCTATGCGGTTGTTTTGGCTATATTATTTTTTTGTCTCATGCAGCGCACTGCCTGCGTCTGAGCAACAAACAAAAAAAACAACGAACAAAAAAGTGCATGTGATATTGCATGGAAACGCTGTTTTGTACTCATTTATTGACGAGTCGGCTGCTGTGCGGCCAACTGAATGCGCTGCTTCTCTGCCGCTCACTGCACAGAACAGACACCGAGAGAGGTGACACTTCTACGGAAAAGTCAGACCTCGCGTTCGCGGGACAGCACTAGCGAAATCTTCCAACTGAATCATAACTAAGGTTTATCCAAAAAAGTCGCTAGGTTTGTCAGTATGAATATTCTATGGAAAAAGGCTCTGAAAGTTGCTAAACCTAGCGCTAAAGTCTCACTCGTGTGTGTGAGACGTGGGAGCTGATGGCAGGGGGCGGTGGATATTTGTGGCGGTCAATGTGGATATTGTGGATGAGTTCTTCTGTGTCATCACGTTCTATTAGTTCTACAGCTTCAGTTAAGGAACATTCACGCTTAGTAACACATACAGCTGTTCCCTCACCACAGTGCAACAGTGAAAAGGACAATGCAACAGTGAAAAGGGACCCCTTTCAAACAGTGTCGCTTTCCGAACGTTGTTTAAGCGACATACACCAGTATTGCGGTATTTTAAAAATTAATATCATAACAAAAATAAACACCGGTATTCGGTATGAACCGGTATACCGCCCAGCACTACCTCAATGACACAATGTATGTAAAATGGATTTATTAATGACTACCAATTGTACCAACTGCAGAACTTCAAACAACATAGACAATATTGTTGCGTTAAATCACTTGCTATTCATGTTGTTCATTACTTGTAAATTACTTTGGATGAATGCATCTTTCAAATTAATAAAGCCTAAATGACATATTATGGGCCAAAAAGTTTGTTAAGATGTACCTTCTGCATTTAAATTACTTTTTTTTTTACTCCGCTTCTGAAGATCAACTTCCATTTTTGAGCATGGCATGCAGGAAATGCCGAGATAATGTGCTGTGTAGGAAATCCAGAAGACTTTGGGATTTACAGGACAAAGCTGCTTTGCGTGCAGAACAAAGACGTTTGATGCGCTCGAGCACACTTTGTCAACACAGGCATAAAATGTATCACAAATTGAAGACAGCTCCACATCAAAGGACTAAGTTAGGCATGAGGTAAAGATTATTAATGCACATCAGCAGCTAACAGTTAGTGAGCAGCCTCCCTCACAAAACTTTTCATCCAAAGGACATACTGTACACTGTTCGGAGGGAAAGTCCACCTGGTGCAAGCAAGTCTTGCTCAAGGGCCCAAGGGTGATTATGCAATTTTTGGGATGCACCAAGGAGCGAACCTTAAAAATGTACGCAAGGAGTTCAAATAATTAACCGTGAAGTTACCAACACCCTTAGTTCATGGAAAAGATTGGATAATCATATAAGTGTTTATAACATCTACAGTACTTAAAGCTGTAAAAATGGCCAATTTTCTCCACGCCTCAACGATGGAATTGAAACTAGCGCCACCCTCCTCAATCTGTACATTATGCTTCTGCAAGTCACAATTACACCCACTAATTTCCATAATTTCACAAAAAAAATGTGGTTAAGGAGAACATCTAAACACTGGGAGGTGTTCTTCTGGGATCCTCAATCATCAAGAGCCGTGGTAAAAAATGTTTCAAGAATTAAAACAAACAGTTTGTTCGGACTACAGTGCGCTTCTTACGGATAGTGTGAAGTCACAATGTCACTAATTTAAATAATCCCCACCCACGGGCAATGCCTGGTTGAGCTGCGCTAGAGAAGACAGAGGAGCTGCTGTAGTAGCGCGTTGTTGCCATGTCGAAGAGATGCTGTTTCTTCCACCTCGGTTCCAAAACCCCTTAAATTTGTGTTTGCAAAGGTTCTGCATGATCCTCTTGTTCATAAACATTCACATGGGGTGAGTCTCAATCAGCTCCCTAACTCCTAAATCCGTATATTGTGTACACGAATCCGGTCACTGGTAAGTTTCCTGGCTCAGTGCACATTGGGACAGTGATTACTCAATTTAAAGGGGTGGTTGATTGCGATTTCACTTTTTTAACGTTAGTTAGTGTGTAATGTTGCTGTTTGAGCATAAACAATATCTGCAAAGTTATGAAGCTGAAAGTTCAATGCAAACGGAGATGTCATCTTTTAAAATTCTGGCAGTTTAATGCCTACAAAAACGGCTGGTAGGGACTACAACGAGTTACATCCCGGGTTCGTGACATCACAAACCCAGATAAACCCCGCCCTCAGGAAAAGGCAGCAAAGGGGGCGAGGCCATGCTGCGCTGCTTTAGAGAAGAGGAAGAGAAAACTAGAGGTGCACGTAAAAATCTATTCATATATGAATCGCGATTCTGTCTTCTAACGATTCTAATGGATTCACAAGTTTCAAAATCAATGTTCTAAAGCAGCGGTTCTTAATACTGTTCCTCGCGTCGCCTGCTCAGCCTCTCTCTCTCTCATTCAGATCATCAGCTCAGTTCTGTTCATTTATACACTTATTTTCACATAGCTATGAGAAGCGTTATACAAAAGCTAACATAAGTAGTAGAATTTACAAATAACAGCATATCTAAAAATATGAGAACAACAAATAAAAAACATAGGCCCACGCCTAAAGCCGTGTTTGAACAGGTTCTGCACGATCCTCTTCAATAATATCCTCTGCTTCTCAATCGGGCTCAAACTGATAAGCGATATTAACGACGCCGCTGTTTACAATACAACCGGAGCTAGTGCTGGGCGGTATCCGTTTAAGGCGGCATAATTACGTACAACGTCAATGGACAACATTGTAAAATGTCACCACTTGTATTAATCAACAACAGACAGGACCAATTTTTTTTTTTATATTATTTTTTATTCTCTTTAAACATGTTCTGTTACATGTCCTTACAACATTTCAGCAGAATCTTATAAATTATAAATGTTAACTAGATGTGTTCACTAGCGATGTGTTTATGCTGAAATATGGTTAAAAATGGTTTGTCTTTTCAAATCGTCTTTCACGTGTCATTATATTTATCGAGTTGGTTCGTGTGGTTTATGTTTCGTGCTTCAGAAATGTAATGTAATTTCCAGTAAGGGAGCATAATGGGCATCGATGCTCCCTAGCTTTTGTGGTGCATTGTGGGATTTTTCAGGGAGCGAACGTTCCAGTGCACTGGAAGGATTTTGCGATTGAGACAGCCCTTAAAATGACCGACTCCCTGATCAGTGCCCTGACTGCTGAACTAGCGAGCTGATTGAGATGCACCCAGGGTATGAATCGGACTCAAATTTGTATGGCAAAATGGGCATTGTATGGCATTGTAAATATTTACAGCTAAGCAGATGAAATTATGGTAAGTGGTGTTACATTTCCGGAACACGCTCCAAGCGGTTCACCAATCACAACACACTGGGCCAGCTAACCAATCAGAACACATTTCGTATTTCGGAAGGAGGGGTTTCACAGAAACAGTAAGTAAACAGGATGTTTGAGGCAGACTGGGAAGAGAGGTGCTGCAATAATGTAAAATATGTGAACAATTAAGAGTGATCCATCAAAATCAATCAAAACCTATAATAGTACACCCCAAAAACCAATTCAAAATTTTGTAAAAGGGCATAACAGGACCCCTTAAATTAAACACCTGATTCAGGTCATCACTCAAAGACTTAAAATGGGCTTCAGGAACGTGGGAACCACTGATATAGAGCAGTGTTTCCCAACACTGTTTCTGGACACACCTCAACACTACACATTTTCAAACTCTTCCACACCTCAAAGCAGATGTAATGGAAACTAGAGCTACACTTCTGAATCTGTTCATTATGCTTCTTCAGGTCATAATTGCACCCTCTAATTTCCATCATTCTACAAAAAAAGGTTAAGGAGAACATTCAAACATTGGGATATGTTCTTCTGGGATCCTCAATCATCAGCAGTGTTTCCCAACCTACATATTTTCAAACTCCACCTAATCAAACACAACTGAATCAACTTAGCAGCTCAATTAGTAGAGACTCCAACACCTGAAATGGATCGGTCAGATAAGGAAGACATCCAAAATGTGTAGTGTTGGAACAGGATTGGGAAACACTGATCTAGAGGTCGGAAAAGGCTGAACTTCTCCGACTGGCCCGGGGCGACATCCTCTTGAACCATCACACAGCATGGCCTTTGTGGAGCACGAGTACTTTTCCCAAACGCTGAGATCCCAGCACAGATGCTCCATTGTTTCCAGTCCTTAAGGTGCCTTCAGTAAATATAAGGTTTCCAGAGCGTTAAAAATGCGAGGGGTGTGCAAGATTTTCGGCACAAAGACTTGACTGACATCACATAAACAATTAAGATTGGCCGAATTCCAGCGCTGGTATTAATGAAAGGGTGCTGGCAGGTAATTATACGTTGCGGATTTCCCAACTCAAGACTTCCCTGGATACTTCGAGCAAATATACATTTGCTGTGCACGGGCTGGTTGGAAGGGCTCGCTGCTGAAAACGTGGCTCTTAAATCATGGTGCTAAATACCTGTTTCTGAAGGGTTGTTTTGGGCGTTTTTACCTCACGACGAAGCATCACAAATACAGACTCCCTGGAAACAGGAATGTGGAATATAAATCTTTCAAAGGTAAAATATACTCGGCCATAAAAAGTTGTTCTTTCTTTGGAACTAGAGGTCAAAGTTGAGCGTATATGAATGAGAGAGAGAGAGAAAGAGAGGAGCACATGAAAGACCAAAATTCGACGTTATCTTAAGAGTTGAGCCATGGTTTAACATACGGAAGTGACTAAGGCAGTAACAAAAGAACAGGTCAAACAACCCCCAATATATCTGACATTAAAGCTGACAGTGAGATGGATAATAAAACAATACAGCATGTAATAAAACTAGTCGAGCGAACGGTGGAAATGCTAAACAAAGACAAACGGCCCAATTAGGAAACCGTAAAATTGTAGTGAAATCGTAAAAAACTACATTGGCAAATAACGTACGTCTATGTTGTTAGTCTGATTCTTTCTCTCAACTAGCATTTAGTAAAAAACATTTTTTAGCTCGTAATGAATTCACTTCTTTGAAGCTAGAACTTTCTAAACAAATTGAAATGCATATGCTTTCATTTCTGCACACCATCATAATAAATCTCCAGTATATGGCGTGTATTTGAATAAGGTCTGTAGCTTGGCACCACGGGCAGACGGTTACTATGTACTGATAGCCGTACTAACCTGAGATAAGCCGAGATCACAGGAAATCTGACAAGGCCGGGCATGACTGGACATGCCTCCATGACCTTAAGTACACACAATGAACAACAAAGCTGTGGCAGCTTACTGTCAGGGGCTGTTTGTGTCTTTATAACATTTGAGAACGCTATATACAAATGTTAAAAATCATGTGATTCTTGGCCTACTTTACTAGGGAAGGATTAGGATGGTCAACTAGTCGGCTTTTTGATTGAGCTTGAATAGTGAGCTTATCTAGATTTATGATTTTAGTGGTGGTGACAAAGGGAATAAATTACAGACATACCGTCTCTGAGAGGGTGTTTAACATGCTAAAATGTGTAACAGTTTCTGAATGTCCAAATTAATTTCCGGTACTACAGCCATTAAAGCTGGGCTTTTCTAACACATTCACAGACTAGACAATTAATGTCAGAATCTAAAAATTGTAATGATCTGTTAAACTACACATGCAGAAAGACATCTTTAGCTGTTGCATTGCACCTGGTGCTGTCAGTGTTGCGTTGAATGTTAAAAAATACAGTAAAAAATGTTTCAAAATAAAAAAAAATTTCAAATCACATTATTTTAGGGTTTGGACAACACTGTAATTTTTTAGTTGTACTACAAAACATTTCTTAATTTTTATTTTAAAGTAGTATTAAATTGTATTATTTCTAAATTTGTTTAATATTTATTTTTTAGTAGAAGTAGCAATAATTATATGTATAAAAAATGTATAATTTGTATAATTTAATAATAATGTATAATTTATGATAATCACAAAATATTTGGCCAAACTGTGCAGCCCTAAAAACCTCAAGATTTTTTTAAACGGCATTTTAAATAGCAATCAATCACACATTTTAACAGAAAAATCACAATTAGATTTTAAATATATGATAAATATTAGTATTGCAATTTTACAGTTGTACTATAAAAACTTATCACCTCCTTTGCTTTAATGTTAAATATTACAAGTATTTAAAAAAATAATAATTCTTGCAACTTCGAAATATACATAATTTTTAAATATATATATTTAAAAAGGTTTTAATTAGTCTTTTCTTTAAACGGTGTGCACACTGTAAAAATGTTTTTCAAAGTTGTAAGTAAAACAAAGGTTACTGGAGTATGTTTTACAAGAAAGCACGATTGAAAATTTCATGTTTAATTCAATGTGTTACTTGTAAATTTCACAAGTATTTACAAAGAAACGACAAGCAATTTCTGAGTGAAAAATGTTTTTAAAAGTAAATCCTACACCAATTTTTTTTTTAAATCATTATCTTAATCATTACAATATAGCGCTTCCTTAAGATCTTGTCCTTTTGACAATTCAATAACTAGCTGATTTTGAAAATATACAATTTCTCACATCCCTACATTCTATATAATAGTAGAAAAAAATCAAAAGCTTTGCCACGAGCGCTGAATCATATTCATCTGTAACCCAGCAGTGCAAACACACATCCGGCTGTGGCTGTTTGATTTTAGACCATAAACTTTAAATGCACATTCCTCCTTAATACTATAAAATGACTAACACTGATGCTGATTGATCCTGGCTTGATTTGCATTTCGCTTGGTCACTGCCTATTAAATCGCTAACGTCACGGCATTATGGCCATTAGGAAAGTTCCCCATTTCTGTTAGTTCCACACGCACATTTAAACGAAGGCTGAAAGATGCCTTGTCTGGCTCCTTAGACATCCTTTTCTGAGTAATCTGTCAAAATAAGAGGGTTAGTCATCAAGTACGCACACGTGAATGGACAGACAGGCTACGGCGCTCAAATCAGTTTAACGTGATTGAAGGAAAGCACGAACACGCCTGAGTTTGATGAAAAACAGATGATGGAGCCAGTCAAACTGTGTGCAAATGAGCAAAAAATGCCAAATGCAAAGTATTTCTATTTTCTAAAGAAAACGTGGTTGTTCTTCTCTAAATGTTTTTAGTGTGCTGTCATCTCTGGGATGGTTTCAGTACTGCTTAGAGCTAGAAATCGCACAATATGTGGCTTTTGTTATTCGCTGTTTACACAGAGACTGGCTTTTTTTTGTGAGCCGGTTAATACTGTTCAAACAACACTTGTCCGAGTGTCTTGGTTTTTTCCCAGAGAGCTAGCTGGGTAATCTGGCAGGCTCATCGGCAAACAGGTAGGGCAGGGTGGCAGGTAGATTAGCAAAGCCACTGCTATGTAACCTCACAGTGCCACATTGTTCCCTCTGATTGTACTGGTACAGCGGAGCTGAAAAGAGAGCGTGGGAAAGGCAGATGCTCTCAGCTGGCACACCTATACCTAGAAATTTTAATAACATGTGGCACTAAAAAGGAGCACAGAGTTGACATCATGCTAATTTCAAGTATGCCAGCTCCCATTTCCTTGAATAGCTGGGTGATGTATCAAATATTAATGATAGAGTTGAGCTGGACTTCTAAATTCATTGTGGCAAAGTTCTATTCATTTCTGAGATTCAGTTCAAAGGGTCCATTTCAATGAATTGATTCAGAAGTCAGTGTTGAAAACATTAA
Source organism: Sinocyclocheilus anshuiensis (assembly GCF_001515605.1). Taxonomy (NCBI): domain Eukaryota; kingdom Metazoa; phylum Chordata; class Actinopteri; order Cypriniformes; family Cyprinidae; genus Sinocyclocheilus; species Sinocyclocheilus anshuiensis. The sequence continues at coordinate 235,963 of NW_015544162.1, forward strand.
TGCAAATAAACATTGATGCACATATTCTTATTTTAACACAAAAAAATAAGTGTTGAAATCTTTCTTATGTTTTGATTTTTTAAATAAAAATAATCAGAGTTAAAACGTAAACTGAGATAAACATTAAGTATTGTTAAGAGGCTATAAATAGATTTTTCAAAGAGTCCTGAAAAATTATTTTCACAAAAACATGACCTCACACAACTGTTTTCAACACTGATAATAATAATAATAAATGCTTCTTGATCAGCAAATCAGCATATTAGAATGATTTCTAAAGGATCATGTGACACTTAAGTAGGGCTGGGTATCGAGTTCGATACTTTTTAGGCACCGACCAAATTGCCTCGATACAATCAAGTATCGAAAAACGTCTCGTCGTTCTGTACCAAATTTCGATACCTAAGGGGTTAATCTTATCATGTCAGTGAGCCAATAAGCCTGCAGCACTAGGTGTGCTCGACTAGAAGCAGCGCAGTGCGGCGCGGCACAAATCGATCAGTGTTTGACATCCGCGAGAGCGATTCGAAAGCGTACGGAGCAGTCTGCTCTCTATTGCTCTCGTGGTACTGTAATACACCGATCGGTCTGCACAGTTGGTCCGCGTCACCGGTTACACTCAGAGATGTGGCGCACACGTGAGGCTGTAGTGTGAATGCGTCCCAGCCCCCTTAGATGTAAAGCTACATTTACACTGGTGCGTTTTTGTTTTAAAATGAAAACGATCCTTGTCATACTGGCGTTTCCACTGCGTTTCAAGCTGGCTTTCCACTATCTCTGACAAACAACAGACCGAAAGTCATTCATTTCCAATGGAGAGTGCGGGAGCTGCATGGAGTTACAATCATGCAGATGTCCATTCATTCATACTATGCGACCAAAAGCGCATGTTATGTGACCATTCGTGCACACTGTAGCACCATGCTACATAAGACAATAAATACAATTTTACTCAAAACTAATTTTAAAACCCCATCGAGTGTTTGTAATAACTTCCGATTGCCGTCTAATGTGTGTTTTGGCCATGTAATGTTGCTGAAATTAAATGTGTTATTACCTCTGAGTCAGAACAGCGATCATGGAAGAGAGAACACAGGCAGACAGCGCTGGAAGCTGCTAATGCTCATCAGTAAATCAGTGGAAAATTAATAGAAATCATGATTCTGTCTGAGCTATGCGTTTTAAATAACAAATGTGTAAACTGAAGACTATTTGAGCTTTATTACAACTATAAGCACTGATTTATTGTGTTGGTTACATTTTGTTCCTTTGTGCAGTGGCTCAGGAGATGAGTCTTTGAGTCTGTATAAACATCAACAAGCTGAAAAATAAAGCCAAAGTTTTTTTTTTTTTTAGATAATGCAATGTTTTTAAAATTGATTTCATAAAATTAGTATCGAAAAAAGTGTCGTTCAGGAACCGGTATCGAAGTATCAGTATCGATATTGAAAATTTTTGAACGATACCCAGCCCTACACTTAAGACTGGAGTGATGCTGAAAATTCAGCTTTGCATCACAGGAATAAATTACATTTAAAAATATGTATTAAAATAAAAAAACACTGTAAAAATCATAATATTGTGAAATATTATTACAATTTAAAAGAACTGTTTTCTATCAAGTAAATGCAGCCTTGGTGAGCAGGAGAGAGAGAAAAAAAAAAAAACTTTTAAACGGTAGCCCTACATCTGCAAATTCACCCAAGTGCAAATTTTCCCAAAACATGTACGACAAAGATTTCAAAAGAATCGAAACGGTCCAAAATTTTGTACCATGATGAAAAAAATGAACAATTAAACGTCTGGATGCTGAATGAAGTGAACTTTTTTTGTAGAGCAATAAAAAGTGGCATTAACAATTTTAGCCTATTTATTTATTCTACTTTTGTGTCAACCATTGGATTGGTATGATTATTTGGATCTATTTAGTAACCTGTGAGGCCATCCAAGAGAACCAAAGATTCATGTGGGGACCAGTAGTAAGTGTTACATTATAATGAAGCGAGGGATATGGAAACAACTACAGTCAGGTGGCATCTCACCTGTCCAACTTCCTGTGCATACAGCGCTGTCGTATTTGGCACCGTGTTGTGCTTCTTCAACTTCCTCTGTTGCTCCAATCGCTCTTTCTCTTTCTCAACAACACGTGTGGACTCTCTCAGCCTCTCCAGGTCTTGCTGATACGTCTGCCTTTGCCTCTCGAGTTCCTGCCTCTCCTCGGACAAACGCAGCTCCAGTCGCCGACACTCCTCCTCCCACTCCTTCAGCCGCTGCTCGGCCACCTCCTCTTGCCGCCGCTGCTTCTCCCGCTCCCGTTCCCAGCGCGCCTGCTCCTGCCGATGCTGGCTCTGTAGCCGCTGGAAGTTGGCAAGCTCCTCGCGGTGCTTCTCCAGGTTGCGCTGCTTCTCCTGCTCCAGAAGCACGTCTGTGCCACGGTTCCGGCTGCCGGGACGGTCCCGCTCGGCGGTGAGGAGAGAGGCCCGCTGGAGCTCGATGTGGCTGTCCTGCTGAGAGATTATGGCCTGAGGGGGAAGGAGACAGAAAGGACTTGATGTTTGGATAGTTGTTAAGAGCTTCCTGATAACTAAGGCTTAGTTTTGTGCTTCAGCTGCTTGGCCTTGTATTTGCTCAAACATGATTTGTGTACTGTATTGTAAGGAGCTTTGGTAAGAAAGTGTCTGGTAAGAAAGTAAATTTAATGCAATGCAAAGAGAATGAAAGCACAAAAAAGAAAGCACGCAACTTAAAGGACAACAGACAGAAAGGGAAAAAAGTACAAAAAAGAAGGAATGAAAGGTCAAAAGAACAAACAAAAGCGTGAATGAAGAATAAAATACAGAAAGAATTAAACCAAAACCAAAAGAATGGAACAAAGAAAATTAAAGGATAACTAAAAGGACAGAAGAAAAAACAAAAGACCAAAAGAAAGAACAGACTGTCACCAAACAAAAGAACCAATGAAAGACAATGAAAGCAATTAAACAAACGAAAGAAAAAATCAAAAGACAAAGAGTACAACAAAACAGAAAAATAAAAACAAAGCAAACAAGAGAAAATAAACAAAACAACAAAAGAAAAAAGAACAATGGCAAACAAAAACAAAAATACAAGAAAGAAAATGAAAGGACAACTGAACGAAAAACAAAAACAAAAGAATAAACGAACGGCCAAAGAACGAACTGTCATCAAAACAAACAAATGAAAGACAGGGGGAAAAAAACAAATAAAGTAAAGTATAAATACAGAGAGAGCAAATGAACAAACAAAATGGGAAATTAATAAAAGAAAAAAAAAAACTAAACAAAAATTAAAGAAAAAACAAGAGTGTCAAAAAAAAATAACAAAAAAGGCTGAAAGAAAACAGCAAAAGAGCAAAAATGAACAAACAAAAGAATTAAAAAACAAAAATAAAACAAAAATGAAAGTAAAAAGCATAAATGAAACAAATTGACTGAAGACTGGGTTCTGTGTACCTTTGTGTCCATTCATTTTCCGTTTTTGAACTCATGAAATACGAAAAATGCATTTTCTTCTTTAATGGTCCAAACAATGATGAATAGAATAAAAAGATACAAACTAATTTTCATTATTCAAAATTTGTATTTAATTAAAATTTGTAAAAAAAAAATAATGTATATAAATGCTAAATTAAATGTTTAGCTTATTAGCATCTCTATACAGTATAAGCGCCGTCTCGCGCTACTGATGTGGCTACCAGTAACCTACTGCTTTATGAAAACCTTTGGCTTTGATATTTTTATGATCTTAACACCTTTTTATGATCTTTCATGCCTGAAAACATGTATGAAATACTCAGATATTTCTTTGCAATTAACTGTATCCAGGGCAGGTGTACAGGAGTGCTAGAGGGAAACGAAAACAAGAGAACGTTAGTTGAAGTGGTAGAAATAGGATACTGGCGAAACGTATATTTCCAAATGCTCCAGTGTATATTTGTGTTTCAACTCTGGAGGTTTCTATTTTCAACATGTTTTTGCAGCACTGATCAATAGCCAATCACTGACATTTTCTGTTGTTATGAATGCAGTGGCCAAGCGTTTAAGCTAGAACCAACTCCACGCGACAGTTGTGTTCAGTGCTGCGCAGTCACTCATAACAAACAAAGTGTAACTTGATGTAAATAAGAGATTCATTGAGCAGTGTAGAGCTTCATTGATTATAACGGAACTTTGTGAGATTGCGATAAACTGAAATGAAAAACAGCTTTATAATTATTATAAAGGGAGCGCTCTTTGCGCGTTTTCTTGGCTAATCCATTTAGAATTTAAAAAAGTTTTGTTTTGTTTTTTTTTGCTAAGAGGACCAGTGACAGCAGCTTACATGCTGCAAAGCTTCAGGAGTGACATCCACATAAAAATGCAGCATTTATATGCGGATGTCACTATCAATGGACAGGGCAAAAATATGTCAAAATAGATGTACATTAAGGCTAGGTTCTAATTTCAATTTTGGTTTTCAGCATAGCATTTAAAAATACAACCGTTCTTTTTTCATTTTTTTCGGCATGGTTAAAAAACGAAAAATGAATGGACGCAAAAGTACACGGACCGACAGAACAAATAATGACAGAACAAAAAAACTAAAATGAATGAAAGAAAATGGCATGAATGAAAGAACGAATGACAGAACAAACGAAAATCAAAAGAACCAATAAGAGCAAATGAGAACCCAAAAGCGAAACTGACAGAAAGAAAAAAATTATCAAAATAATGAAATAAAAAAAGAACAACAGCAAATGAAAGACAGAAGGAGCAACAAGAACAAATTAAAAGGAGCAGACAAGCGAATGAACAAAAGAACGTTTGGAAAATGAAAATAAAAGAATGGACTAATGAACACAAGATATGTAGCTATTGTTTAACCACAATTTTGCAGATGTTGTGAACATCTGAGCAAACAAATGACCACAGCCTGAGGAACCTGAAAGGGGAAGATTCCTCTAAAGCAGATCCTGTCATGATTACAGGATGCGTGTGGCTGACGTTATGAGTGAGACATGAGTGTGGTCATTCTGTTGTACCTGTAAACTGTACAGCCTCTGGGACAGCAGCAGCACTCGCTCATAGAACTGGAAAAACAGGAAGACAAGGGCAACATTACTGGCAGGATGATTCAATATTCAGAGACATTACTCTCATGAGACACAATGCCACATTCCTGCCAAGTGAAGTATTGCTGCATTAACTGCCGATTAGGTGCGGTGAATGCAAAGGTTACCATTTCAAATATGTATTGAGAGGGGTGTGAGAAATGATATGCGCCTTTTATCTCGTGGGAAACAAAGCGAGACATAATCGCCTCAATTCCAATCCAATGTGCGCTCTTACCTCTGACTCTGGAAATTTACAGGTGGACCACATTTTGCGCAAGCCAGGTGAAGAGGCCTCGTCCTGAGAGAGATGACATTAAAATAAAAACTAAAAAAGTTGTTTGGATTTATTCATGCATATCAATGTTTCATGAGAAAAGCCCCAAATTAAGATAATTCAAAGACTTATTCAAAGATTATCATGGTAGATGAGTAATGCATTACTTTCTTATAGTTAATTATAGCAACAAACATTAACTCTTTCCCTGTCAAACATGGAATTTTTTCGGGTTTCCGTGTTTTCACTGTTATACACTCGAGGGCGCTATTACACATCTCCTGAATGAGTCCAGAATGTCCCGATCAAAAACACAGGCGAGGAAGACACAGAAACGTGCGATCACATATGTAAGCAGAAGCATATGAAAAATAATGCGATCATCAACAATAAACAGCCAACAACAGAAAACTGCCTTATGTTACCAAGTGAAATGTTATCCAGGAAGTGGTAAAGGACTGTGAAGCTTTGGGAGTGCTGATGGAAGCCATCTACTGCATGTTTGTTTTGATAATATTACTGAATATGATCCAGATGTAGTATTTGATAAAAATGCGATTTTCTCAGCTTTTTGCTCAATATTTTTTTGAAAACTTATTTTTTTATGAAACTTACTTGCATTCAAGTGTTGACAAAAAAGAATGCTTGAAGCTAGAAAAAAAAAAATATATATATTTTTTTTTAAAGTAGAGGCTCTGTTCTTTATTTTGATGTATTGCATGTTCAGACAGCAAAATATTTTAGGGGCCACAAAATTTTAGTGAAAATTATCAAAAAATGCTGGCAGTGGCTGGCAAATTTTTTCAAAAACGCTGGTGGGGGAAGAGTTA
>NW_015544162.1:244009-244333 GCF_001515605.1 Sinocyclocheilus anshuiensis
TATAATGCACTATTGATTTTTATATTTTATTAAACGATTTATTGCGATTTGTTAATCGCAAAGCCTGCGATGTGGACGCGATATTACTCTGTTCCAAAGCATATGCATGACTGCCAGCCTTGAGTTGCAGTCTTACTTGCCCTGGGCAAGAGTGAGCGCACCTCTGTTCTCCCCAATCAGCACTGCTCTAGCCAACTGCGTAAGCACCCACCATTAAAAAAAAAAAAAAAACGGAAAAAAAACAGAGAGCGGGACGGGAGAGAGACAGAGTGGGATTATGGCGTCTACTGGGTCAGATCGATAGTTAGGCAAATTAAAACTAAA
>NW_015544162.1:248082-250968 GCF_001515605.1 Sinocyclocheilus anshuiensis
TATTGACAATATTGAGCTGAAGCTTGACTTTGCAAATTTAAAATCGCAAATCAAATCGCAATCGCAATATCTGTCAAAAAAATCGCAATTTGATATTTTCCCCCAAATCGCACAGCCCTACAATAAATAAATAACTACATTATTATAAACATTATATGTAATTATTAATCTTATATAAATGTATATACATAATATACATTACTATAAATAAACAAATATATATTATTATAAATTATAGATACTGTTATATACATTTATTATTATATTTTAACAATAGTAATACACTAAATACTATAATCATAATAATCATATAATTTTATAATATAATCATCATATAATTACCAGATCTATAGCCAGACAATGACTAGTGTGACAGTTTAAAACTGACAAAAGTGAAATTCCTGTCCAAATCATCTGATGTCATTCTCATTTAGTACACACGGCCATGTTCTTGTCATCTGTGGGACAAAGGCCTGCATGAGTGTGTTCTCTCACCAGCTCATCCCGGTCCTGACATGCGTACACCTCTTTGAGCTGCGGATCAGAGCTGGCCCGTTGACTCCTGTCCCTGGACCTGCTGGCCGCTCCGGCAACCTTCTTCTTAATACTGCCATCTGATTTAACACACAAACACACCTAATTTACAACTTAAACTGGAGAGGTACATAGCAGACCTGCACATAAACAGCACAAACCAACCATATCCTGTAACACAGGGGGCTGTGGATAATTATCAACAACAACAAAAAAAAGCATGTATATGCATGCATACTTTAAAAACTGTCTGGGAACAGCTGACCTACTGCATAGTACAGACAGTATGTGAATTGCGATGGAGCCTCTAAAATATTAAATTAAAAATGAAAAGTTAGACAACTAAGACGTAGGCTGTCCTTGTATTTGCTCAAACATGATTTGTGTACTGCACTGTAAGGTGCTTTGGTAAGTAAGTGTCTGGTAAGAATGCAGTGCAAACTGAAAGCAAGCCAGAAGGAAAAGAAAGAAAGAATCAAGGTCAGAGAACAAACAAATGAAAGCATCAACGTTAAGAAACAAAATAATAAACAAACAAAAAACTAATCAAACAAATAAAAGAATGAAGGAAAAGAAAACAAAAGGACAATTAAAAGAAAGAATGAAACTAAATAATAAACAAAAGGCTATCATAAAAACAAACAAACAAATGAAAGATCCAACAAAAGACAGAAGAATTGAGTGATTAAACAAAAAGAGCAAACAAAGAAAACAGCAAATGAATAAAAAAAACAGAACAAACAAAAGAGAAAGAAAAAAATCAAAAATCAAAAACAAACAAGAGTGACAAAACTATAAAATGAAAGAAAAAAGAACAAAAGACAGAAAAAACAAACAAAATTATTGAAAAAAGACAACAAAAAAAAGAGAAAGAGAACAACAACAAAGGAAAATCAAAAATTAATGAATCTTTAATGTGTTATTTTCAACTATAATTTAAGACTAATCAATCGTAATCTTCCCCACTGCATAGTACAGATAGTGGGATGCACAGCCTTTAAAATATGCAATGAATATGGATAAAAAGATCTGATATTATGCAACAATGAGTCTTACATTAAAATACTGCCAACAAATCTACGTTAATGCGACGTGTATAATCAGTGTCTAATCACATGTACTGACTCTTACTCTTAGGCAGTATGCTAGGAATGCTATCATAGCCGCCGAAGGTGTCCGCTCTGCGTGGCAGCAAACTCAAGGATGGACTCTGGTTCCCCTCAGTCTGTGGAGATGCTTCCCGAGCTCCAGATGCAAGGAGGTTCTGCAGGTTCTCCACTACAGAAACACAGAGATATACTTCAATATCTACATTTAGCGCTCAAATAATCTAGTTTGCTACCAGGTGCAAGATTACATCATGACGCCAATGCTTAAGACAATTAACACAAACTAACTGATTCATCAGGCCATCAACCTGACATGTTACCTTCAGTAATGGCTCCTTTGAGCAGCTGCTCCCCCTGCTGGAGTTCCACGGCATCGCCCCGCAGCAGCAGACGGGAGCGAGAGCTGGCATCCTCTAAACCGGCCACAGATTCAGCCAGCTCTGCAAACAACTGCAGCTTCTCTGTGAGGCTCTGGACAATCTGAGTGTCCTTCAACGTCAGGCGATCTACAGAAAAGAGTCGTAGATGGAGTTTGTTTGTTTGTTTGTTTAACGCCATTACAGCTTCTAAGGCTATTTTCATGGCGAGAAATATTATGGCTGAATTTTATCATGTTTTTATAATTCCTTTTTGCTAAAAACTCCACAACTGTATTTGGCTTAACTTGGTTAAAAATGTCTTCAAAAGAGTTGTTGTAGATGGAGTAAAATATGTTAAAGAGACAAAATTATTGATAGTATTTACAATTTTTCAACAAAAGAACATTATAAATGTAACAGCAAACCATAATGCAAGAAACAATATTTTTGTGGAAAATGTGATTTTATTACAGGATTTTTTTTATGAATTTGTCAAAAGAACAGCATTAACTAAAAATCATTTTTTTTTAACTTTTTTTTATAACTAATTTATATAGTTTTTTTTAATAACTAATTTATATTGTTACTTTTGATCAATTTAATGCATCCCTGCTGAATACAAATATTTCTTATAAAATATAACTAAATTACATCAAGTATAAATTACACATTTTATAACTAACACACGACATATGACACATAACACACAAATATACACACATATATTTATAATAGTTCATATGACTACATATTTTTATAATATATTTATATTATTATAATTAGTACTCAAACATTTAGTGTGTGAGTATATTATATATATATATATATATATATACATATATATATATATATACACACATATATATATACACACACACAATATA
>NW_015544162.1:251264-256965 GCF_001515605.1 Sinocyclocheilus anshuiensis
ATATATATATACACACATATATATATATATATATACACACATACATATATATACATATATATATATATATACACACATACATATATACACACACACTAAATATAACTATATTAATATAATTATAAAGTAAAATTATATATAATAATATTAACTATCATATATAGTTTAGTAAATTATAGTATATATATTTAATAATATTAATATAATAAGCATTTGCACTAAAAATACTTATTTTTGACAAAAGGATTTGCAAGGTTTCAGTATGAAAACACAACTGCGCCCTCTAGTGACAAAAGATCCTTCAAACCTCATAAAAAAAACCATCACACAACATCAAAATGAGCAGAAAAACCATGAATGTCATTACGAAACAAGCTAAGTTTTACCTTGAAGCTCTCGGAACCAGGCGACTCTGGCTTCCTCTTCCTCGCTAAACAATCTCTCTTCTATATGTGGACAGCTGATGGACAGGAACCAAGGAGGAACATTTAAAAAACAATGCAGAGAGAAGTACAGACACAAATGTTAGTACCGTCTGACACAGACCTCTCCACTGCCTGACGGATGTGGGTGATCCACGTGTTGCGATCTTCTTTTGAGGCCGTGTGGATTTCGTACATCTCAGGTTCGTTTGAGGAGGCACAGATGAGGAACATGGCCCGTTCCTCGTGCGCCACCTCACGGACGATCAACTTCTGCAGTGAAATAACAGATGGCTTGTTGTCCTAGGAGAAAAACAGCACAGATGAGTGCGTTAAGATAAACAATTTCTCTTCTTGTATAAACCAAAAACAAAGTTCTCGCACTTACCACAGTGGAGAACACGTATCTCTGGTCCTTTTCTTGCAGCAAGATGAGAACATCAGTAAGAAGGAGAGCTAGAATATCTGCAACAGAAGAATCACAAACTTCAATTGTGCAACCAAACAAACTTATGTATATGGAACCCCTAAGGGGGACAAAAAATAAATAAAATGGAGGAAAAAATATATTTTGATGCTTTAGCGTTCTTTGGCAAAACTGTTGCAAAAAGTTTTTGGGGAAACACGAACGATATCCCTTGATGGGCTCCGTACTTATGCATGGGAATTAATGTTCTCATAATACCTTTAAGTCGACCAGATGCAGCTTTCCAGTTGACCATGCCCTCATACAAGAGCTTGCGGCGCCCCTGAGAAAGGTCCTCCTTCCGGAAAACGCGTCCATCTTTGATTTTCCCAAGGGACTTGGGCTCCACCTTGGAGGCGATGTCCCTGAGCCGTGCTTCCTTCTCATAGAGACTGACCTGGGCATCCACCTGAACAATGACGTCTTTGATTAGAGTGAGAGCCTGTGCTAATCCTTCATGTTCCTCTGTCCCGGCTGCAATGAGAAGAAAGCGTTTAGAACCTTGCAAATCCATAATATCTGGATTGTTTCACTGGACTGCAACGACCAACCTTCTGTGTTGTGCAGGATGCGCTCCAGAAGAACAGGATACTTTGTGATTCGCTGCGTCACCAGCAAGATACACTCTGGAACGCCTAACCGCCGCACTATTGGCAGATTGCTGATTTTCTGAAACACAGTAAGAGGAAAAAATTATTTAAAGCAGCGCTTAGGACAACCTAGCAAATGTTAGCCACATAAGATCTCAACATACTCTCATGAGGTTCTGGAACTTCTTGTTGCTCTGCAGTTGCTCTTTGTAGTAGTTGACCGCTTCAGTGTGCCGACTGCAGAAATCCCCATAACTTTCCTTCATTCGCTCTCCAAGCTCTCCGGAAAACTAAAACCAGACACAAACAAAACTTCCTGTTTCTTACTTCCTTCTCAATATTTTCTTCTTCACACTTCCTGTCCAACATAGCATGTATGAAGCAAGAAACGAAAGACAGGAAATGTGAAGCAGGAAGTGTAGGACAAGAAATGTGAAGCAGGAAGTGTAGGCCAGGAAATGTGAAGCAGGAAGTGTAGGCCAGGAAATGTGACAATAGCATGGTAGGCCAGGAAATGTGAAGCAGGAAGTGTAGGCCAGGAAATGTGAAGCAGGAAGTGTAGGCCAGGAAATGTGAAGCAGGAAGTGTAGGCCAGGAAATGTGAAGCAGGAAGTGTAGGCCAGGAAATGTGAAGCAGGAAGTGTAGGCCAGGAAATGTGAAGCAGGAAGTGTAGGCCAGGAAATGTGAAGCAGGAAGTGTAGGCCAGGAAATGTGAAGCAGGAAGTGTAGGCCAGGAAATGTGAAGCAGGAAGTGTAGGCCAGGAAATGTGAAGCAGGAAGTGTAGGCCAGGAAATGTGACAATAGCATGTGTGAAGCAGGAAGTGTAGGCCAGGAAATGTGACAATAGCATGTGTGGAGCAGGAAGCGAAAGACAGGAAACGTGAAGCAGGAAGTGTAGGCCAGGAAATGTGAAGCAGGAAGTGTAGGCCAGGAAATGTGAAGCAGGATGTTTGAAGTAGGAAGCATAAGACAGCAAATGTGAAGCAGGACGTTAAGGACAAAAATTGTATGGCAGGATATGTATAAAGCAGGAAATGTAGGGACGGTGATATGAATCAAGGAGGTATTCCAACAGCAGGAAATGTTGGGAAAAAGTGGGGTGGACAGGAAGTCTGAAGAAGGAAGTATAAGGAAGGAAGTGTGAAGCAGGAAGTATTATAAAAGCAGGAATTGTGGGGTGAAAGTGTAACAACAGGATATGTGAGCAAAGAAGTGTAGGGCAAGAAATGTAACGACAGGATGTTTGAAGCAAGAAGAGTAAGACAAGAAACGTGATGGAGGAAGTTTAGGGAAATTGTGTGAGAACAGGAAATGTAGGGAAGTGTGAAGCAGGAAGTATGCCAACGGCAGGAAGTGTGGGGCAAAAACAGGATGTTTGAAGCAAGAACCATAAGACTGGAAATGTGAAGTAGGAAGCATAGGGCAAAAGGTTGACAACAGGAAGCAGGAAATGTAGGTCAGGAAGTGTGAAGCAGGAAGTATGGTGCTAAATTTAGGGCATGTACCTGGGATATAAGGATATCTGAGAGTTTATGGATGGCATAGTTGCGATCGCTGCCCGGCTGCAGGGATTCTGCGCGACGCTCCCGGAGGCGGGACAGGAAGAGGCTGTGCAGCTCCAGCAGGCTGTCCAGCCGGGGAAACAGACAGTCCAGCTTCCTGTCATCCAGCTGTAGCGCCTCCCGCAGGTCTCGAGCGTAAACGCGGAGCATGATCTTGAGCGTCCGCACGTGGTGTATCTCTGTCTGGATGAGCTCTGGAGGAGACAGGAAACGCATTAGAGAAGATCTGGAAACAGTTTGTCGAGTTTTCAAAGCAGTGTGGGTAGCTAAACAACTCTAACCGTATATAACATCCTGTCTCTTGATCATTTCCTTCGAATGTTTCTTCAAGAAGTGCTGATCCACAGCCAGACTCCAGGACTCCACCTCAAAATCTTGCGCGATGGCTTCCAGTTCCCCTCGTACTGTGGCGTAATACGCATCTGTGCACAGTAATGATAAAACTCAGTACAAAGTGTTGCTCAATGCTTTAAAAAAAAAACATCATAAATTACCCATGCCGCTTTATCATACGTTCTGGGTGTTCTCGATGTTTTGGCTTTGAAAATCAAGCCCTCACCTTCAACGATGAAAGACTCCGGCGTGGTGGAGGCGAGAGATATGGTGTCGTCAGTGGGGCGCTTCATCCTGAATGCGTCAACCTCATTCATCTCTCCTGTGATAGAGCTGCCAGAGAACATGAGCATGCAAACGCCGCAGTCATTACGAGGGAGAAATAAGAGAACATTCTTCATTTGTGTTGATTTATAAGCCTCACACTTCTACACAACCTAACTGCATCATGACCAACAGTAATAATAACACTAAAGCAAAGACAGAAATGCATGTTAAAAATGCTACATTATATTATAGTAAATGTAATTAGTGTAGTTAAGAGTAATGAGAATAAAGTAAAAAAATACAATTAAAAATAATAATTAATGTCTATAAATAAATGTAAATGTTTTATATTTTATTTATTTTGTTTTTATTAGCTATTATTTATTTATTTATTTATATTATTTTTTAATAATGTTTATAAAACATTGTGTATCAGGGTTACTATCGTTAAAAAAACTAAAACCATAAAAAATGGTTATATAAACCATTTTATTTAATGGTTAAATAAAAAAATTGTATTACTTGAAATAAAATAAGCATTAACTGAAATAAAATAATAATAAACTTTAATTTATTTCATTTCATCTAGTTTCCAAGGCAACATTTCTCATTTTTGTTTAGTTTACGCTGAAAAAACTAAAATAACTTAAAATAAAACATATATAACATATATAATAAGTAATATTATAATAATATCAGATGACAGAAACACAAAAAATTACTAAAACTTTAGCTAGAATTATAATGCAAACAATTTCAAAATAAAATTAATTCAAAATAAACAAAAACTATATTAGAATATCAATGATTCTCAAATTACACTGGTGTATATTTAGTTTATTTAAACGTATGATTCAATATCAAATATCATATTAATTATTAAATATATATGTAAATAGATTAATGTTAATGAAGTGCCATGTTAAAACTCATGGATGCACAACATTGTCAGATAAGCATATAAGCAGGTATGGGTCAATTTTTTTTTTACATTAACAGCACAATATCAGGTTATACAGGTAATGTATACATAGAAAGAAAAAAACATAATGGTATTGCCAATCATAAAAACTCAACAGTAACAAATCAAAAGAAAAAATAGACAATTAGTATAAGCCAAATTACATCAATATCATATCAGAATGACAATTTATTGGGAAAAATGCATTTACAGAGTTAAAAAGCGGGTAAAATGTATACATTTATAGTATGTATATAATGATATAATGATTTTAGATATTGGTACATTCCAACATGTAGCAATTACATATTTTGTCATATTTACACACACACACAAATTATATATATATATATATATATATACTTTTTTTTTACACATGTAAGCTTGTGTAAATCACAGCATGTATGACTGAAGGCACACGGGACTCACCCGCTGCTGCTGTTGTGGCTGACCGTAGGGTTGCTGGAGGCGGCAGGTTGGGCGTTGTGTCCTTTGGGTGGAACGGTCATACCTGAAGCACAGCGAGACTTCCGGGACGAGCCATCGACAGGGGTCAGGGCAGAGCAGGGGTCCCTCAGACCTGTGGAGAAACGAGATGGGTCAGTGCGGTAGCAGTGCCTTAAAAACAAGCGCGGCATCGAGTCCAGGAAACGGCAGGTGAGTAAGTCACGACGGAGCAGGACTCGAAGCCCGAGCCTACGGGACAGACCCCAGGAGACCGGGACACGAGCGCCCTTCCTCTGAGAGACACGGACTCTGGGTGAGCGCTCTTCCTCTGAGAACCACGGACTCTGGGTAAAGCCAGTGCCATGATGCCTGACTCTACACTGGATATCAGAAAACACTGATGGAGAGGAAGACGGTGGGCTTTATAAAGTGGAGAGTGGCTTCTAGAAATCACGCATGTGCCTTCCTCCTCACCTCCCTCCCATCACTGTCCTGTTGAGCCGGAGGAGGTTTTGATGCAACAGGCGAGAGTCTGTGTCTCACCGTCTGATTAGTGTGAGCGTATAAACCATCAAGATCTATTATCATCTCCAGAGAGAGCCTGACAGCTAATAATAATAATAATAATAATAATAATAATAATAATAATAA
>NW_015544162.1:257071-260196 GCF_001515605.1 Sinocyclocheilus anshuiensis
ATTCGTAATATATATAATTAAAAATATGAATACATTTAACTTCAAATTAAACAAACATAAACTAACTCTACATACATATTAAATAAAATTACAATAAACATAATAACATAATATATGTAACGTGTTTTATTATTACAAATTTATAATATTTATATATTTTTATATTAATACATTTGAAGAAATATTTACTTTTTTAGCCTATGAAAACACATAACCTAATAATAATAATTATTAGTAGTAGTAGTAGTAGTAGTAGTATTGTTATTATCATAAAATTAATTTAATAATTTTATATTTTAATGTGCAATTTGTTATGTCAAAAACTAACTTTATTAGCCTATGCATATGTAAATTACATTACAAAATTAATTGTATTTATTTTTTTAAAATTATTAAATTATGGAAACATTAAATATTGTATTTTTAAATACTGCATATGTAAATGACATTACAAAATTAATTGTATTTATTTTTTAAAAATTATTAAATTATGGAAACATTCAATATTGTATTTTTAAATACTTTTAATACATATTTAAATTTATTTAAATAAATTAATAAATTAATTTATTAAACATCCATATAAAATGTGAACTTAATTCTTTTTTTTTTTAAATGAACATGAGATAAAAAACTATAGGTCTCAGAAATCAAGCATCTCAGCAGCAATATAAACAAAGCAGACATAAATGCGGTAAAATTACCAATATTCAGCTGTAGCCCCTTTATGCATTTATAGGAAGATGTGCTTCCAGAAGGCTCTGGATGAAGCAGGATGTTTTCCGCTGGGAAGGGAAGCATTACAGGCTTCATCCGCGCTTCTTAAAGCAATTACCACCTCGGCCGCGGTCACAGCGGGAGCTGTTTAACGAGACGTCCAGAGCTCAGGAGTAAATCACAGCACCGCACTACACTAGCAAACTGCAAATCTTCTGTAGACAGAGGGTCATCCGGTTTATTTCATGACACAATCTTACAAAACAAGACGAACAGGATGACTGGGAACGCAGAAGTCACCATCTTGAAATGCTACTCTACTACCACTACTAAGCACAACAGTGAATTGTGCAGCTGTCTATTATGTTCAATCCTCAGCACGAGCAGTAAATCTTGATCAGATTTGTGCGGTAATTAATTGGAGAAGCGTGATTAACCTCTTAAGTGCTTCTCTGAGTGCTGGTGAAAACGAGAACAACAGCCAGATGACCTTAATTTGCTATCAGGGGACTCCGATCAGCATCTGCCGCCCAGCGTCCGTTAAACAAAACAAGCTCCTCGTGCACCTGCGAGACTGGACCAAACAGCAGATTAGCAGAAGAAAAACAGAAGAAACTGTTGTTTTTGAGATCATTCACTGGTGCTTATTAACCAGTCGCTTCTCACTTGTAGTACGTTATTATGTTTTGTAATACTGTATCATATGCCAGTGTTGTTATTGTTAAAGGGATAGTTTGCCCAAAAATGAATATTCCGTAATTTATTACTCACCCTCATGTCGTTTCAAACCCGTAAGACCTTCGTTCATCTTCAGAACACAAATTAAGATATTTTTGATGAAATCCGAGAGCTCTCTGACCCTGCATAGACAGCAAGGGTACTACCACGTTCAAGGCCCAGAAACGTAGTAAGGACATCGATAAAACAGTCCACCAACTTTAATTTTATGAAGCCATGAGAATACTTTTTGTGCGCAAAGAAAACAAAAATAACGACTTTATTCAACATTTCTTCTCCCCTGAGTTACCTCCTTCCGCCATTTTGGAGAGTAGCATGACGCATGCGTAATCAGTGTTGTTTACGTTCAGGGGAAAGCGCGCGCATGCAGGGTCAGAGAGCGCTCAGATTTAATCAAAAATATCTTAATTTGTGTTCCGAAGATGAACGAAGGTCTTACGGGTTTGGAAAGACATGAGGGTGAGTAATTAATGACAGTAGGGGTGTGAATAAGCACTGGATTCATGATTCAATTCGATTACAATTATCATGTCAATGATTCGATTCAATTCGATATCACGATGCATCACGATTATATCAAATTTATTTTGTGCATTTTTATTAAATTATATAAGCAGGCTACTTCTTAAATTAATTAATTACGTTAATTAATATATTAATTATTGTTAAGAATTAAAGTAAATATAGCTTCAAAACATACAAGCAGATATTGACAATTACAAGTGACAAGTGATAAGCACTTTTAGTATCAAGAGTGCTTTAAGTATTGAAAGTTTACAGATAATCATAGTTTTTAGTTTTTATTTCAGCATTATTGCCATTTGATTATTACTGATGAGATCACACACTGTGGCAGCTTTAATAAACTGCATTCACACTAATGCACAGATCTATAGATCTATAGTGTTCCTGTGGCTCAGTGGTAGAGCATTGCGTTAGTAGCGCAAAAGGTCGTGTGTTCAATTCCCAGGGAACACACATACTGGTAAAAAATGTATAGCCTGAATGCACTGTAAGTCGCTTTGGATGAAAGCGTCTGCTAAATGCATCAATTAATTATTAATTAAATTAATTAAATTCAAGTGAAAAAGTCTATCCCCTTTTGCCATCCTCTCACATCAAAATACACCAACATATTTGTTAAGGACTGTTTTGGACTGTTTTCGCTTGTAAACTGTGCTTTATCTGTTCATATTTCTCTCCTGATTCAGACGAGACACATTTTTCGCTGGAGAAAGCAATATCATGGATAAAGGACTATGGATATTTGTAATGATTGGAAGTAAAAAATGAATATACATGCGTTCACACACACACACACACACATACTGTATATATACAGTATGTATGCTATTCTGTGTCAGCTGCGCCACGCGGATACATTTTCTACGTTGTTTGTGCTTTGATTTGAACATAAAACAACGTATCAACGTGACGCAGCTGACACAGAACAAACATACGCTGTTTGCGTTCAGTAGATACTCTCCAAAATGGCGCTACGGTGACACGGAGGAGACGGATTGTTGAATAAAGTCGTTATTTTTGTTTTCTTTGCGCACAAAAAGTATTCTCATGGCTTCATAAAATTAAAGTTGGTGGACTGTTTTATCGATGTCCTTACTACGTTTCTGGGCCTTGAACGTGGTAGTACCCTTGCTGTCTATGCAGGG
>NW_015544162.1:261344-269934 GCF_001515605.1 Sinocyclocheilus anshuiensis
ATTTTTGATGAAATCCGAGAGCTCTCTGACCCTGCATAGACAGCAAGGGTACTACCACGTTCAAGGCCCAGAAACGTAGTAAGGACATCGATAAAACAGTCCACCAACTTTAATTTTATGAAGCCATGAGAATACTTTTTGTGCGCAAAGAAAACAAAAATAACGACTTTATTCAACATTTCTTCTCCCCTGAGTTACCTCCTTCCGCCATTTTGGAGAGTAGCATGACGCATGCGTAATCAGTGTTGTTTACGTTCAGGGGAAAGCGCGCGCATGCAGGGTCAGAGAGCGCTCAGATTTAATCAAAAATATCTTAATTTGTGTTCCGAAGATGAACGAAGGTCTTACGGGTTTGGAAAGACATGAGGGTGAGTAATTAATGACAGTAGGGGTGTGAATAAGCACTGGATTCATGATTCAATTCGATTACAATTATCATGTCAATGATTCGATTCAATTCGATATCACGATGCATCACGATTATATCAAATTTATTTTGTGCATTTTTATTAAATTATATAAGCAGGCTACTTCTTAAATTAATTAATTACGTTAATTAATATATTAATTATTGTTAAGAATTAAAGTAAATATAGCTTCAAAACATACAAGCAGATATTGACAATTACAAGTGATAAACAAAAAGCACTTTTAGTATCAAGAGTGCTTTAAGTATTGAAAGTTTACAGATAATCATAGTTTTTATTTTTTTCCTCAGCATTATTGCCATTTGATTATTACTGATGAGATCACACACTGTGGCAGCTTTAATAAACTGCATTCACACTAATGCACAGATCTATAGATCTATAGTGTTCCTGTGGCTCAGTGGTAGAGCATTGCGTTAGTAGCGCAAAAGGTCGTGGGTTCAATTCCCAGGGAACACACATACTGGTAAAAAATGTATAGCCTGAATGCATTGTAAGTCGCTTTGGATGAAAGCGTCTGCTAAATGCATCAATTAATTATTAATTAAATTAAATTAATCTATTTCCACATATCAGATGTTTTGTCCTGTTCTGAAAACATAACTGACTGTGTTTACATCAATTTCGTATCATAAAAGTATTCAGAGATGCTAGTGCAATTAACCCGAGCCGTGAGCTTCAGGACAACAAACACAAAGCGCACTTGAAAGTCTGTCAGTACGTGAGTTTCACACATGTGTCATATTCTGGAAAAAACCAAGCTCAGAACTGATTCTGAAATGTTTACAATCGATTCAGAATCATTGAAGAGAGCAGAAATGAAAGCGTATCTAAAGTAAAAGACAAAAATAACAGCGAGTGGAAGCACTGTCAAGCAATACGCACGTGTCTCACAGCGCATATTCTGTGCAATGAAGCCCGCCGCGTTTGTCTCTGGCGCACACACGTGCCATATGCGGGAAAAAGCCAAGCTCCGATTTAAAAATAGAGAGTGCATTTTTAATACTCCCGTGATGAGCGCGTATGCGAATGACGTCATAGGCTATAATCGATTATGGTCTATGACTGCATCAATGCAGAATCGTCAACATCCGCATCGCAATACATAAATTAATTTCAACACCCTTATAAATAATAGGCTACTAAAATAAAACTGTCGCACACGCAAGTGAACACACGTCCACTCTCTCGCAAACAAAACATTTGGGAAATTCAATTTACTAAATTGATTTGTTCGAGTGACTACTTCAAACGAGCCAATTCAAAAATGATTCACTCGCTTAAAAATGATTCACTGACTCAAAAATTATCTACAGATGCAAAAAACCATTCGCAAATTAAAAACCGATTTACCAATTCAACAACGATTCACTAATTCAAAAATGATTTAGCAATTCAAAAACGATTCACAGATTCATTTGACTCCCAATCCTGATGCCTGTGTGACTATTTACAGTTAAATTACAATTTTATAGCATAAATAAACGTAAAAAAATAAGCTTTTTTCTTAAATATACATAATATTTGATCAAATTCTATCATTCATTTCTACGTCTTCTGATTCATTGGTGATATTTAGTGTAAATAACTTCAACTTTAGTTTCAATTGCTGTGAAAACAATTCAGATAACATGATTTGAAACCACAGTGTCCCTTAAATAAATGAATGCCCCATTAAACAAATCCAATATTAACCCCCATTACCTTGTAGTGTTTTTAAAACAGCGACTTGACTGCAGTTTAACTACTTTCAGTATCACATACAAACATTTACTACAAAATTGTTTCACAAAGTCTTTGGCATCAACATGTCATCGGATGAGCAAACAAACACTGATTTGATCATCTACTCAATGAGCATCAAATACAACACACACAAAAAAAACTGCTTACCTTGACTATGCGACTGAGCTGCAGCGTTTGATGTCTTCTGCGCCAAGTCTTTTGTCTGCGAAAAACAAAAACACGTTTTTACTAACAGAGACCAGCTTAGTTTATAATTTACAACAAACCGCACTCTGCCACTCCTTTGAACAAAGATAAACTCTTTTATTTTCTGTAGGAACCCAATTCATTTGATTTAAACAAACAGAGTGAAGTCTGTTCAACAAAGTCTAAACGTGAACGAATCTTACCTTGTTTTTGCTGCTGCACTCGGGCAGCAGGTTCTTGCAGCTCTTGTGGACGTTGACGGCGCAGTCTGACGTCCAAACACAGATCATGGTGGAGAGAGGGACAGGTTAGTGCTTTCCTTATCAAAACCAGTTTATCAGACTGTCCCGTAAACTGAATTTGCATGTGAAGGGGAGGACTTGAAGAACAGGGGCGGATGTCGTAACCCTACGGGACAGTTGTTTCACAATGCTGCTTTTATTGTAAAAAAAAATATCAAAGAAGTAACAGTCAAAATGCACTAATAAATCTGAGAGATATTTGTATTTAAAAGCATAGTGTTTTTCTCCATAACGTTGCAACAAAAAGATCTGATAACGCCAGCAAACCAACAATCTGTGCAGGTTTATCGGGAGTAAAGAGCTTTCAGAAGTGCTTATTATCATTCAAAAGACCTCTGCTACATCCCTGCAGGCCATTTTCCACTTTTCACCCCGTAAAGTGACCGATTTCATCCATTTAGCCACAAACCTAAATAGAAACACAGCAAACTGAGGCACTGATCAATGCCTGCTGCTTCACAGGAGCTCCAGAGCAGAAAACACTGACATGTGACAAACTTCATGTTGTGCAACATAACTTTAAGACACTTTATTCCATAGAAATATGTAACATCCAATAGTCCATGACTATTTGCTTTGAGAGCGTTTATAGAAATGCTAGCATGAATGTTGAATTTCAACTCAAGTAGACGTACACATTTAAATGTACTTTCATTCTTTCTCATCCAGTTCGCAAGGGCATATATAATTTTGTATCCAATACAATGCTCCCAAAGATGAAATGTCCCTCCAGTTTATACTAACTGCTAGCATCTAGCCATAGAACGTTGCTTGGATAATTACTCAACAACCAAACAACAATCATTCTACTTGTAAGAAATGTGTAGATTAATTAAAAAGCTCAAAACAAAGATGAAAATAAATTTGATCACTGCATTATTTAGATAATGAAACAACTCGGCATAAACAGTGGCATGAATAATAATCATTATTATTATTACTACAACTACTAATTTTAAAAAAATTATTTGTTATTAAAATATTCATAATTAAATAGTTCATAAGTTGTTATTAATAATTAAATAATTCATAAGTCTTGTTTGTATACTTATCATAAATATCATTTTGTTATCGAGTCAAACAGAAATAAATAAATAATACAGAAATAAATAAACAAATAAATAAATAAAATACAGAAGTTCAAAAAAGAAACTTAACTTCTGTTATCCATATCATTTATCGGACATAAACATGGCATTAATTATATTAGATAATAATATTGTTATATTCAAATTATTATATTAGAATATTAATAATGTACACAAATTAATACAAATAAAACAGAAGTAAAAAAAACAAAAACAATATCCATTCTCCATATCAGTTATCAGACATAAACATGGCATCAATCATATAAGCTAAAAAATTATTATAGTAGAATTAGTATATTAGAATATTCATAATGCATAATATTATTAAAAATAAAACAGAAGTGAAAACAATTAAATCTAACAGTTATCAAACACAAAAATGATCTAGTAATAATCATGAAATCTCCATATCAGTTATCAGACATAATCACGGCCTTAGTTTTATTAGACAATAATGTTATTATATTGGAATATTAATAAATGCACACAAATTAATACAAATAAAACAAAAGTAAAAACAACAATAACTATTCTCCATATCAGTTATCAGGCACAAAAATGATCTATTAACAATCATAAAATGTAATCGTAGTTGAGCTCTATACTTTAATAGTCATTGTGTTAATAAATAATTACAATAATTTTTTAATTATAAAATTAATAAATTAAATGTATAAATTAAAAAAAAAAAAAATTTAATTACAAATAATTAAATAATACTCTTTTTACTTTTTTGAGAATGATAAACAATATATTATAAAATAAAACTAGCAGATCACATTTAAATAAGTTCCAGTGAAGTCCAGGCCAGCATAAACTGTAAGCATTTAAACTGCAACTACATTTAAAAATCTAAAATTTTGCAATTCAGCAAACCCCTGTAATTCTTAGTTAGTAATAAAACGGAAATAAAACACTTCTGCCTGTGACCAACATTAAGGAAGTCCAGAGAAAGGCTTTATTCAAAGCACATTCAGCTCAACGTCAAGATCAAACAAACGTCTAATGACTTTCTGGAATGTCAAATACGGCTGAAAACGGAACAGTCGCTCGACGAGGATCATTCATAATCCTGTTATCACATCACATGATCCGCCCGCTGGAATGTGAACGTGGGCCGAACGCAGAGTGTTATTTATCTCCCGCTCTGAGCCTGGGTCATCAAAGCGCAGCTCCAGAGGAGCCGACGGGACGGTGCACCTGACCGCGCTCTGGCATGCGGAGGAGGAGAATCTGGACAAACGCAATTAACAGCATGTGACCGTCCCGCTTAGGACAGCTCCAGCATCCAAACTCCACTATTCCTCCATAAACAGATGAAAAGTGCTTAGAACGTCACCAAAACCACAAGAACTACACTGTTAACTAGAACAATGAAAAACTCTTGAGTATTAAATGACTCATATTTGTTGTTTCCAGCTTCTGTATCACAGAATAACAATTTTCAGAACAATGCAAGACTGAATTAACCATTGATAAGATAGGAGGTAATATTCAACAAATTGTTGTATTAAAAACTAATTAAATGTTAAATCTGACCCAAAATATTCTAATAAAATGCTTGATTTTGTCAAACTTCAAAATTCAAATCATATTTATTTAGGCAAGCATCACTATTACTATTCACTTTTATTAGTTAGTAGTTTGCTTGCTATTTATTTATTTTCAGATTTCAAAACTAAATTTTGGGGGATTTGCATAAATATAATGGAATAAATAATGACAATAATAATAAAAACAAAATGTCATGTCTATTGATATAGTATAATAATCATTTACTTAAAATCAGTTCTATATTTCTGTTATTGGAGAAAAAAATCTGCATTGTAAATAAAAACTTAAATAATACAATAATGAAATAATATACTTAAATTATAATATAACTTAATGTAATATAATAATACATATAATAATATAATATAACTTAAATAATAATAATGAAAGTTTTATGAAAAGTATAATGCAATATTACATAATAATATATAAACCATTATTATTTCAAACAAAAATGCATTTTAATAAACAAAAATGTAAAATAAATGTAAATTTGAAATGTATTTTTGTGCAGTAACCTAGAACTAATTATTTAATTGTATACTTGTTTTTTTTTACAATAACAATTATTATACTATAAGAACAGACAGATGCATTGTGATTATTTTAATTTATTATGTACTGCCAATAGATAATAATAATAATAATACTTTTTCATGAATTGTAGTATTGTTAAATAATATAACTTATTCTTATCAAATAAATGATTTTTAAATAATAAAATAAAGAATGAATGTATTATAAACAAATTTATTGTTAAATCAGAACCAAAACATATTTAAACGAATGCTATGATTGTGAAACTATATTTCATCACTTTTACTATATAAATGTTTAATTGTTTTATTTTTTAGGTTGTAACCTACTTTTTTAACTTGCCAGGCTTACAGTTTTTGTCTGGTGGACAATAAAACTAGCAAACAACAAGAACCAACACTCAGAACACCCTAGCAACCACGCAACAACCAGCCAGAACACCCTAGCAACTCATTCTAGTAGTAACTTGACGTCATTATTGATTAGCTGGGACTTACGTTGTAATGTTTAACTAACGTGTTAAATATTTTTGCTACACACAATCAACTCAATGTATTGCAATTAGCCAAATGAACGACTATGATAAATGAATGAACGAGCATGATGAATAAATCAACGTGTATGAAAAACAAAACGTCTGCGAGTGTGACTGAAGTTCCTCAAGTCCTGCATAACACTGACCTGGTTGACTAGCCAATCAAACTCAACACAATGGCCCCTAAACTGACCTCAGAGCCAGCAACTGAGCCAGCCTTCACTTATTTGAACGCAACTGTCAGTTATAAGGTTAAAAAGAGCCACCTGTAGCTGAACATTTACCTACGCGACGTAAAAAAGCAGCCGTTTGTAGTGAGTTTGAACGTGTTTTAGCGGCTCAGTTTTTATTAGCTCTGTTAGCAAACACCTGTTGCTCTGAACTAACTCACCGTTTATGGCGCCGTTGACGCCTGTTACAAGCTCATCACCTCAGACATCACTCTGGTTTCTATGACAGCCGCACAAAAACACACAACACATCACCTGGCAACCTAAAAAAGCAGCGCCAATCGCGATTGCTGGATGTAGATTGACTGTCCCAGCACTGCGCCGCGCGGGATTATGGGACATGAGGCGCATTCCACAGGCTGAGTCCCACATTTAAAGCGACAGGCGCGATTTTGGAGTGGATTGGATTTTCAATGTGTTTGCGAGTCAATAAATAATAAAATAAATAGTAATAATATATATATATATATATATAAATATAAATATAAAAAACATAAAAAAATGTATTTCATAATTTTAATCTTCTATACATCTTCATATATTTGAATGAATCATGAATGAAAATCTGTTCATCCACCCATCATTTTATCCATTCACAAAAAGATAACTGTAAAAAAGGGGAAAATATGTAAACAAAGGAATTGTTTGTTTGTGTGTAACTAAACAAACGAATGAACGAACGAAAGAAAGAAAGAATGAATGTGATCCATGCAGGGTTTTGGGGATTTACTTTCTAGAATATATACATTATAAATATATCAACATGCATATATTTTCACATATTTCCATTAATCATAACTGGATAAGAGTTTAAAAACAAGTTTCAGTTTCTAAAAATATAGTTTTAAAAATATATAAATATATATCTATTCAGCCAACCATCCATCCATCATTGTATCAATTCACCAATGTAGATAAGTATTTAAAAAAGGAAAAAATATGGGAAAATTATGAAAAATTAAATACACATAGAAAAAAAAAATACACATAGAAATTGTTTTTGGTGTGGAAAAAAAATGTGATCCTTATATGGATATTGGGACTTACTTTATATTTTTTATGTTGTAATATAAATATTAAATACAAAACACACATATAAAATATAAATATATAAATATACTTTCATTCTATCTACCAATATAGATCACTAAAATATGGGAAAACATATTAAAAATAAATAAATATAGGATTTTTATTTAAGTGTAAACAAACAAATAAATAAATATTGATCCAATGTGATCCTTGTATGGTTTTGGGGGTTTTCTTCAAAATATTTTATTTTTTCTGTTATAGTAGCCTATAAATATAAAATGCAAAATATATAGCTGCAATACATTTCCACTGTTATAACATCCATCAGAAGTCAGTTGATGGCATATGCTGGTGCAATAGTGATCTAGTGTAATGTTTCACTGTCAAACTAGAGATTACTTTATGTCTCCTGTAATAAACTTGAACTGGTGAATGATCATGGCTGTTTAAAGAGAGAATCCCTCCTCTGAAGCCTGAAGTCTTAAGGAAATACATCAGCATGACTTGTTTAATAAGCAGTGCCACGCAAAGGGTCATATATAATATTTCCCAGTCGCCGCCAAATGGCTTTAAATTTACAGCTTGGACTTGATGAGTGTGCTTTTGTCACACTGAATAAACACATATGAGTCACTCTTGAGACATGCACACTGTCCAGGAGACACCACACATACCAACAAATATGAACAAATAAATAAATATATATAAAAAAAAAAATATATATATATACAGTGGGTACGGAAAGTATTCAGACCCCCTTAAATTTTTCACTCTTTGTTATATTGCAGCCATTTGCTAAAATCATTTAAGTTAATTTTTTTTTCCTCATTAATGTACATACAGCACCCCATATTGACAGAAAAACACAGAATCGTTGACATTTTTGCAGATTTATTAAAAAAGAAAAACTGAAATATCACATGGTCCTAAGTATTCAGACCCTTTGCTC
>NW_015544162.1:269958-270730 GCF_001515605.1 Sinocyclocheilus anshuiensis
TAAGGGGGTCTGAATACTTTCCGTACCCACTGTATATATAAATATATATATATATATATATATATATAATTTAAGATTCAAAGAACACAAATTAAGGTGGAAATATGCAAAAAATTAATGTACTCTAAAAAAATCTATTTTTAGCGTTCTTATTTAAAAGAATAGAATATGAGGGGATTTCCCACAGCATTAAGGGCCTTGAAGTAATGGAGCATAACAAGCAAATGAATTACAGCAACACTTTTGTTTCTCCTTTTCTGTAAAGTCTCTCGCCAAGCCAACATTGACAAAGCATTGAATATAAAAAGAAGGTTTCCTAAAATAGGGAAATAAACAGTCAACAAATGAACTCATAGTTTCCAAATAAGCATCTTCAGGGACTTGACTTGAAGTGACACTAATGGTAAACACCAATGTAGTGCTGAATTACCGATCAGGATATCTTGTAACTCATTGATTCTTAAAGGGACAGATCTCCTGAACATGAATATTATAGCATTCCAAACCCATATAAACTTTTCTCTTAAGCAGGACACAAAAGGAGAATTTCTGAAAAATATCCAGGCCGCTATTTTCCATACAATGAAAGTGAATGGGGACTGGGGCTCTCAAATAACACCAGCAAAGCAGTCTAATTTTCTTAAATCTAGGTCTGTTCCTTTCACAACTTAACATATGGCTTCAAAAGACTTGGAATATAGTAATTTAGACTATGTTTATTACACTTTAATGCTCTTTTTTGAGCTTGACAACTCCAGTCCCCATCGTCTTA
>NW_015544162.1:271366-272275 GCF_001515605.1 Sinocyclocheilus anshuiensis
CTTATATATATATATATATATATATTTTTTTATTTTTTTTTTTCATTATATGAATGTTTTCCTTATTTTCAGTGATCTATACTATGTCTATCTATCTGTCTATCTATCTATCTATCAATTTGTATTTAAGTTGTATTTATATATACATAAGAAATATAGACATTACACACATATTCTATGTAAACAAAACTTTTATTATGGATGGGATTAACCGCAATTAATCGTTTGACAGCACTAATTAGAAATAAAAAAAAATAAAATGTTTGTCTCGCAAAGAAGAAAGAATTTAGAGCGCACGGAAATCAATTTTGCATTTAAAATAAGTTTGTGGATGTGTGCAGACCTTCTCTTTTGCGCGTGCAACGTTTCACCAGCTTGCTCACCTGATGCCCGCCCTCAGTGCTCTCTAAATGCCAATGGCTCGCTTGCTCAACACAACCCAGCGTTACAATATGCCATAATTCCAGCCAATCAGAGACGAGTCTGCTAAATTCTGATTGGCTGCTGTGACGAGAGGGGCGGGGTCGAGAGACGTGGGAACGAAGCGAGGCCGGTGGAGTAAATGCGAATGCGTGACACCTGCGCCACTCACCGGTCTCGAGTCCCACGGAGGAGCTCCGGAAGGATAAAAGGAGGAGCAATGACAGTGAAAGGGGAGAGAAGTCCGCCCCTCTCGTCACAGCTGCCTTGACAACCAATCACAACATGCCTTGCATTACCTCGACAGCAGAAGAGGAAAAATACAGTGCATGCATAATTATTATGCAAGTTGATATTCTGATCGTATTTTTTTCCAAGCACATTTGACCAATTCCAAACGACATTAATCATTAAACGACATAAAATGTCTTATATTCAGGTGTGCATAATTATTAAGCAGATTTTCTTTTACAGATAAAATTAGCCAAA
>NW_015544162.1:272881-284117 GCF_001515605.1 Sinocyclocheilus anshuiensis
TTTTGGGAGTTCATTTTTAGTCCATCTCGAGATTTTATCTGTAGAAGATAACCTGCTTAATAATTATGCACACCTGAATATAAGGCGTTTTTCACTTCCAGCACTTCATGAACAATAATATATAGATTGTAAGTGATTAAATACAAGATTAATAGTAGTTATTAAGATCGATGTTGTTTGGAATTGGTCAAATGTGCTTGGAAAAAAATATATTCAGAATATCAACTTGCATAATAATTATGCATGCACTGTATTTTTCCTCTTCTGCTGACGAGGTAATGCAAGGAATGTTGTGATTGGTCGTCAAGGCAGCCAATCAGAATTTAGCAGCCTCGTCTCTGATTGGCTGTAATTATGGCATATTGTAACGCTGGGTTGTGTTGAGCAAGCCAGCCGTTGGCATTTAGAGAGCACTGAGGGCGGGCATCTGGTGAGCAAGCTAGTGAAACGTTGCACGCGCAAAAGAGAAGGTCTGCACAAGTATAGAATCCTAAAAAATGACCCCTACTTAATAAGAATCACATACTGAAGTGTAGTAAAATACTGATTGATTTATATATATATATATATATATATATAGGCTTTCTAGGCAGATAAGTTGAGAGTGACTCTTGAAGGACCAGCACCACATCAAGCTCGAGCTACGCTGCGTCACGTGACAGTTTGAGTCAGTTGGTCAAGCGCCTGATAGTTCATCACAGCTCACAATCTAGAGAAACCCCGTGAAAGATGCAAGAGCCCCGTGAAAACTGCAAGCAGGCTGGGGTTGACTGTGACATGCGCTGTGGTGGAAGCGGAGCGCCGTGTGGAGCAGGTGTTAGTTTGTGTTTTGTGGTCGTGTGTTACTCACTTAAACACTGCAGGCCATGCTTCCTCTGCAGGGTCTTGCTGCACAGTGAACATGTCGCCCAGGTGGAGAACGAGCCAGGTACAAGCTGGTGGCCGCTCACGCTGCGCCGCCGCACTTTCACACACTCGCGCAACTCTTTCTCCTTCTCTTTGTATTTCTCTCTCTCTCTGCTTTTCTCTTTCTGCTGCTCTTTGTCTCGGGTCTTACCCTGAAAACAGAGGAATCAAGAGACGTGTAGCGTTACCTTGTGATAGTTAGCAAAAAGACAGAAAAAATAAACTATTTCACAAAACATGACCAGGTCGTATTTCCCCTAAAAGTTAAGTAAACTATAAGTTAAATAAACAAATAAATACAATTATATATGATTTTGTAGATGTTTATAATTCTATATACTATTTGATTTCATTTACAAAAATAAACAAATACATTTTTTTTTAAATATATATTGCACAGAACATGCATCATGTTAGTATTTTTTCAGTGAATGTAATGTAATTCATGCTGAATTTTAATGTAATTATTCAATAGTTTTTAATTTAATACATTTTTAGGGAAGACTGGATACATTTAGGGATATACAGTAATTAAGGTTTTTCTTTATTATTATTTTCTTGACAATTAAGTCAATTTTCCAACAAATTATCAATACTATGATGCAAAATAAATAAACTAGTACTGTCAAATGATTAATCGCGGTTAATTGCATCCAAAATAAAAGTTTTTGTTTACATAATATATGTGTGTGAACTCTGTAAATCTATTATGTATATACAAATACACACACATGCATATATATTTTTAAGAAAAATATGTTATAATTATATATGAATATAAAAATATATATACGCATGTAAATATAAAAAAAATATATATACACATGCATGTGTGTGTATTTATATATACATAATAAATATACACAGTATATATTACGTAAACAAAAAAACTTTTATTTTGGATGCGATTAATCATGATTAATCATTTGACAGCACTAAAATAAACATAAAAATATATAGAATATAAAGCATAAAGTACATTTGTTTCAGTGAATGTAATTTTTGCTGGATTTTAATGTAATTATTTAATTTTCTTTCATTTTAATTTATATTAAGAAATTTGTTGAATTGAACTGAATTATAGGGAAGATCAGGGATAGATACTAATTTTTTTAAATTATTATTTTCATTTATTTCCACCAAATTATAATTACTATGATGAAAAAATTAATAATTGAATAAATAAATACATTTATTTATTACATTTTACATTTAATTTAATTATAGGGAAAAGTGGGGATTGATGCTAAAATGGTTTATAAATTTTTTTATTATCCATTTTCCACCAAATTTACTTTGTGTGCATTTCGTAAATATTTTACTCTTTACTCTTATTTTGCTGAACTAATATAGGAAAAGCATACAAGTAAGTCCTAAAAATAGACTAACCCTAACGTTTTACAATATATCAGCTACATAACCAAAACAATTAGATATATCTGTATCAGCTGATCCGTGTTTTAAAAATCATTTGATTGATTAATTAACTTATTGTGTTTTATTTTTTAGAAGACAGTATACAATTGGCACATTGTCTAGTTCACAGATCAGGTCAGAACTTCCCCAGTAGTCTGCATGGGCGAGCTTAGTGTCTCTCTACATTCAAGAAAAGGAGGAAGTTGCAGAGGTGCAGAAGTTGCTGCGAAGTTCAGCAGAAATGGGCATGATTTTTTTCCCACAGTCCGAGCGAGCATGAGTGATGACAGTGTGTGTGTGATTACTTTGTCTTTGTTGAAGGATCCGGTCACGCGGCTCCTCAGTGAGCTCAGAGTCCGCTTGACTTTGGTGCCTTTTTCCGGACGCTCCGGTCTGTCCTCCTCTTCCTCATCATTTCTACAAAAAAGGCAACATCAAACCAATTTAAAATTCAAAAGAACAAGAGTATATCCAAGTGATTATCATATAAAGAACAACATAAAAAGGTCAATGACTTACTTAATGGCAAGAAACTCGTACCACGTGAAATTCCCTGTCACCTCCTTTCTTTCTGTGCTTGAAGTTCTGCGTTTAGCTCTGAGGAGAATCCAAGATAATCATGATCAGATTAGAATAAATTCAGTATAAGACTCTCCACTGGCAACTTATGCATGCTTACTACAAAATTATGCTGGATATGTTCGGAATGGCAAACTACCATACTAGCCTAATTGTTTTTACAGTATGCAGTATCTGGATAACGTACAACTTTGCAAAATTGTCAACCTTCCATTCTACCGATTGATTCTCCAATGCATTTTTACCTCTTTACTGCATACTTGACCTATTTGATTGGACTAGCAAAAGTTTTAATGGAATTTAAAATAATAATACAAAACCCTTATAGCAAAAATATTTAAAAAGTACATGCAACATATTGAGGTGATGTGACAATGTGCATACTACTGCTTAAACATATCATGTTGTATACATTAATACATAGTGCTCAGTATGCAGTAAGCAGCATGCTAGTATCCATTTTTATGCTCGGAACAGAATACTACCATACTATTTCTGCAGTATGCAAATTTTCTGCAACCCACAATGCAACATGTTTGAAGAAACCTTCCATTTTTAGAGTGGCAACTGCATCAGCCGCAATTTTTAACATCTCTTGTCTCTCTAGCACAATTCCTGAAGGGTCGGAGCCTTGCAGAGTTTTGTTCCAACCCTGCTCCAACACACATACCATGTAGTTTTCAAATAGGCCTGAAGGACTTGATTAGTTAGATCAGGTGTGTTTAATTAGGGTTGAATCTAAACTCTGCAGTGCTCCGGCCCTCCAGGAATTGAGTTTGACACCCCTGCATATTTAGTGTATAATGTAGTACACTACTTTTTAATATACAAAAGGAAGTATGCACTCTAGTTTTCCATTCCAAACATACCCTCTTGCTAGTCTGCTGTTAGAAGCGTCAGTTACTGTGCAGACGTTTCATGACCTTATTAAAAGCACACTCTGATTTCTCATGCAGGTTTTGAGATAAAACAAGAACGTCCTAACCAGGAAAAGCCCCACCAGGTTTAAAAATACAGCAAGAGTGGTAAACACAGAAGATAAAATGCAGCATAAATATACGCAAACATACACAACATGTTCAAGACAGCCAAGTGAGAAACGATGCTTTCTATGCTTTCGGGCCTGCAAACCAAACGTGGGCCACTCTGTTAGTCTGTAGGAGGGCACGACAGGCTCCTTCACACTGTTTACTTACCCATGATACTGCTTAAGCTCGTGCAGAACTTTCTGTACCATCAGCCTGAGACAAACAAGACACTGAGACTAAGTATGTGTGGCAGTGGCAGGGCACACGGTGGGCCACTGTCCAAATAAAACCATCAGTAAAATCTACTGCCTAGCTCAGGAGCAGACCACATCCACGGTGGGATACAATCAAATCACCCATGTTAAACAGACAAAAAGCTTGTTTAGATTAGTTCATCTAGATTTTTCCCTTTAGTTCCTGTCTATTAGCTTTCAGGCTAAGCTATATGCTAGCATGCTATAAAAGTTGATGAATTAAAATTTAGGTCTCTTTCAAGAAAACAGACTCAAAATCTTGATGACATCATCCTGCACTACATACTTGTCCAATCAAACGGCTTTCTAGAATGAGAATGCCCCTCCCCCAATACTAGCTGCAGTTGCAAATAGCAAGTGCGATTTAGCTAACAGCTATTGGCTAATTAAGAAAAGGAAGAAGTCTTTCGATATGTCCCACCCTGCAACAGGAAATACATCAATAGGACTGAAATCTATGCTTGTTTGTGTTTGTTATTAGAATAATTAGCATATACGCATTTTGAGGACTAATAGTTTTATGCAAATAAAACAGGACCCCGACCCAGCTATTTATACAGTACTGGTCTCGCTAATCCAGCTATATGCAAAATGCATTCCAGGAAGCCATCATGGAAGCTTCTTGATCGTCTTGACAGATTCCAAGGTCCTTCAGTAATCCTTCAGAATTATGTAACTTCACTGACTCAAAATAACCTTGCCATGGTGCTCTTAAACAAAATAAAGATGTGAAAACTTACACATGACTCCATCCTTCCACTGACTGCAGCCCCTCTTCTGACTCCTGCTCTTCTGGAATTCCAAAGCAACACAAGTCAGGATTACATGTATTCTGTTGTAATTTGCAGCACTTTAGGATCAGTTTTCTAAGCAAAAAAGATATATGGCTGTAAAGGGTTCTATATAGAACTGTGAAGTTTCTATATAGTTCCCTGGATGTTCAGAAAATTCAGTTTCTGGGGGTGCTTTCACACTTGGTTCGATTGCTTGGTCCGAACCCGAGTTCGGTGAGTGAAAAACACAAATTTTTATCAAATAATACGTCATTAATAGCGGTTCACTTCCGTGATTTGGTACGATTGCGTTCACATCAGCAGCGAACCGTACCGGAGTTCACTTGAACCGTACCCCAGACCACCCTTTTTAAGCGGACTCGGGTACGGTTCCAAGGTGCGCACCCGAGTTCGGAAGACAGCGTTCACATCATCCAAACGTACCGAACTCTGACGTCAATCGAACCCGGGTGCGCACCAAAAGTGCTAGTGTGAAAGCACCCTGGGTTTTTGAAAGTACCAGAACATAGTTTGTTTATAGAACTACCAAATAAAGAAGGTCTCCTTGGAAGATTTAAATGGTAAAATGTGTGTTTTGCTGCTTTTGATCCAAGAATTCCTCCTGACAGAATTAGCATTGGATTTATCTGATTGCTTCAGAGCTAGAGCCCATGAGAACCTGACTGGAGTTTTCTGCCTAACTGGAGAATCATTTCACTAACCTCCAGCCTCTCTGGCAGCCTGCTTAGAAGTCTCCAGTATGTGGGAGACTCTGTCTGCTTGGGATTTTTCATCAGTCGCAAGGATATCAGATCTGGAATATACTGTCTTTGCTGGCGTGGTTGGCTTCTGTCGTTAAAACCAAATAATGGGAAAATGTTATCAATAAGAGTTACGGCATAGGAAGCCAACCCCGCTCCTTGAGTGCTACCTTCTGGCTAGAATTCCACTCCAACTCTCCAACACACATTATTTTCAAGTAATCCTGAACACCTTGATTAGCTGGTTCAAGTTTGTTTAATTAGGGTTGAAGTTAAACTCTGCAGGATGGCAGCCCTCCAGGAGCAGGAGTGTGGCTTGTTCTGGTCATACTAAGACAAAGATTACAATAAGGACAGTTACTGGTGTTTCGGGGATTTCACTTTCCACAGCGCTAGTGGTTTCTTCCACTGAGCTTTCGGAGAAGGAGGAAGATGGTAGATGGGGACTTTTGGCCAAACAGTGGACCTCTCTTTCCCCATCACTGTCAATGCCGTTAGTGTCTAGACTGAACCTACACAACATAACCATACAATGTTTACATACACACATACATCAGTGTGACTCTGTTACCAGGCAGAATTCATGCGCTGCTCAAAGACTTTCTAACATCACAGTTAGTTATGGCAGTGACATTTATTTTTATTTGGGACCACTGAAAAAGTGAGTCTTACCTTCTTCCCAGGTCAATCGGCGACACTGGCACTTCCCAGCTGTGTCTACGTGACGTGGACATGGATCTAACTAATATAGGAAAGTTATCCGTGTCTGAGTCCTCATCTTGATCGGATTCCGGATAATCCTGGAATTCCTTCTGTTCTGAGTTTCTGATAGCAACCAAGCGATCCATGGCTTCCCCTCCAGTGGAAATCACAGTGTCGTCTGTCTGGAAAAGTTGATGGGTGTTGAACTCTGTGGAATTCTGCCTAGATCCACTTTCTGGTGTGGATGCTGGAGGTACCAAAGGGGCAGAAACAGGTGCAATTAAAACCGGATGTCGTGTGTCTAGTGGTTCAATGGATCCAAGTTGCAGGTCTCTGAAATATTCTGAATCTCTCAGAGAAGAGCAGAGGTCTAAAAGGTCCTCTTCACTGCTGCACTCGTCGCTCTCAGTCAAGAAATTTCTCTGTATGTAAAAACCCATAGACAGCTGATTTATCACAACAAAAAGGTCACATGACTAATAATATGAAGTCTAAGTAAGTCACAACTAGTGTCATTCATGGACTGAAAGAGGATGCAGTAAACTTCTTGTGTGATGCAAGAGCCACTGGCTAAGTCAGCGGTTCTCAATTTCAGTCCTCGTATTTTGCATGTCTCTCTTAGTTAAAACCAGTTAAACTCTGCGGAATGACGTTAAAAATGTTTATGCTTCATTTACATAGCCTTCCTTATATGGTATCAGCCCATATATGGGTTCATTTGAAAGCTTGGAGTGTCTTCTTTACAAAGAATACCATTCCTTTTGGTTTTTATATTCATAAAGCAGTAAAATTAAGCTTAGAAATGTATTCGTCCCACACACGAATTTCCGCCTAACCATTGCGAATAATTTTTACGAAGAATGTGTATTTTATATATTTTTCACAAAAAAGTCAAGTCATATATCACAAGAAAGCTCTCATTCTCAGGAATTTGACGATGTAGATTATTTCATTGTGTGACAATCACAGATCGAATTATCTTCGATAGAACCGGCAGGGTAAACATTTGAATTTGAGTATGTTAAATTTAGGCGAAAAAAAACGCCCCGAGCTTAAGTGGTTAATACACCTGATTCAGATAACCAGCTCATTAGAAGTGAGCTCCGTGCATGAACTGTGTTCCGATTGACATGATCCTTACACAGTGTTCATTGCTTCCTACTCCCTGAGCTGGGGAAATACGTTGAAGTTTACTTCTTCGGAACATTCATTCACATATTTGCGCTACACCACGGCCTGCAGTGTCTTCACACACAGACGAAACTTACTAGAGAAGTGTGACATAAATGCATCTGTAAATAAATACAGGGACTGGAATTGAGAACCACTGGGCTAAGCACATAGTCATCGAGTAGACACATCTATCTAATACAGTACACCAGGGGTCACCAGACTCGGTCCTGGAGGGCCGGTGTCCTGCAGAGGTTGGCTCCAACCCTAATCAAACACACCTGAACCTGCTAATCAGGGTCTTACTAGGTATACCTGAAACTTCCAGGCAGGTGTGTTGAGGCAAGTTGGAGCTAAACTCTGCAGGACACCGGCCCTCCAGGACCAAGTTTGGTGACCCCTGCAGTACACTGACAAGGACAATCCCAATAGAGGAACCAGTGGTACAGTGCATTGATCAAGGTCTTGATCCTCACACAAAGCTATGATACAACTTCAAAAAGGCATATACATAATGAACAAGTCATATGGACTGATTTTGCCGAGTTCCATATATTCCTGGGTCAATATCCTTGACGGTTATAGAACAACATTCCTGGCAAGCAATCAGTTTGAGGGTTTAGGGCTAATGTTGGGGTTTCGTTTAGGACTCGATTAGGAGCTTGGGCATCCTTCTTCTCAAACAATCATTCACCCAAGATTAAGAGTAAGGTTATGGTTAGGGTCTTACCTTGTCCTCAGGTGAACTGCTAAAGAAGACGTCTTCTGGGATGGAGGTCGAGGACAAGGATGAGGAGGAGCTGGGTGCTGAGACCGGGGCTCGAAGTTGAGAGCATGGTTTGCAATCTGAGGCTGAAACACAAAACAATCCACCATGAATTTAGCAAGAAATATTATCCACAATTGTGAACTCTTGATCTCAGACTTGCAGTGCTGCGTTTGGTTAGGTGCCTTATCAAACATATTGTTGCTGTGCACCAGACAAAACAAATTAAGAGTGGTGTGACATTCTGGATATCTAATTACATCATATCTATGGTGTTTTTTCCTGTGACATAGCAATAATAGAGATACGGGTCTGGAGAGCCAGTATGACAGCGCACCCTAAATAAAATACTCTAAATAGCTACTGACAGAACTTATCGGTGACTTCCATTAACTTCAGCACATTACATCAACACACAGCTGGAGTCAGTTGAAGCTGGAAACATTTCCCTGTAAACAGAAGATCTTAATCTGATGTAAAATGGAAGCACTAGTTTACAGAAGCAAAACTCTGGGATGTGTTTGATAGTATATGGTATATAATAGCCTCCAGCCTGATGCTATAGGAGAACCCAAGGTTCTTCAGAAAGCCATCTAAGTACATGCTTCAAAAGAACCAAGAAATTATTGATGTTTCCTCTACCTGGAAGCAATTCGCTGACCTGAAGAACATATGAACCTGAAAATAAACTTGTTTCATCTCCAAAAGAACCATATTACCAACTGTAGAACCCCAAAAGAACCATTGCAGAACCTGTATTTTTATAAATGTAGACTCAATGTTCTCCATCTTTTGAGATTTGCCATCAACACTCAAGAATCGTTCTTTGGAGTTAAATTAAGGCCCACCACTATTGGGGCATTGCTTAAGTGACCCTTCCAAAACTCAGAGTACCTGAGTGACTAGGTGATTATGACAATAATGATATAGACTATGACAAAACCCAGACACCAAAGTCCAATCCAGAACCGTTCTCCTTCACCGACTGCCTGTCCTTAAACGATGGAGAAATGAACTGTACAGTACTTTCTGGCGTATATCATCTTGGCCCTAGACGAATGACAGAGTCTGAGAGCAGTAAGGTTGTTTGTATCCGAATTAGACACGTGATATGTAAACTATAAGAGCACCATGATGCTTGTCATGTTCAAATATCCTTTTATGGCTGCTGCTTCTTACCATATGCTTCAACATAAATACTTAAACAAAGGGGCCTCTGAGCTTTTACAAGGGTTACTGTAGGTCTACCACAGAAAACATTTGTTTTTTCACACACTCTGAGGTCAGAGCACACACTATTAAGACGCAAAGTTTTATTTTGGTCTAAGTAAAAGGAAACAGGCTTGAAATAGCCTAAACCGTGCCATGCACTCGAGTAGCCAAATCCCTGGAGGAAGTTAAAGGTTTGCCAATCGCAATTAGCAGAATTATGTTATGTGAGTCTTGAGCTTTTCCAAGAGGATTACAGGGGCAACCCCAAAGCTGTAAAGCAATTCAGAGCTCTATCAGAGAAGGTAATCTCTGAAAATGCACGCAATATTTGGAGCATCATTAACAGATGATTTTAAAAACAACTCAAGTACACTAATTGTGACTTCTGCTGATCTATCTATCTATCTATCTATCTATCTATCTATCTATCATCTGTGTATCTATCTATCATCTGTGTATCTATCTATCTATCTATCTATCTATCATCTGTGTATCTATATCTATCTATCTATAATATATAACTGTTATTTATAATAGACATACAACTAAATGAATGAGAGAAAGATGGGGAACAGAATCAGGAAATGTCAGAAGCTCAATGTTTGAGAGCAAATGTGCTAATGGCTAAATACTAAAAGAGCATTATGTTTTTTTTTTATCTTGTTTTTTCTTTAAAGAATAGTAGAGCAAAGAGAGGAAATGACATAGGATCAGGAAATTGCACATCAGAATCAAACTTACATCACTTATTTGAGCACATATATGTCTCAGAGTATAACACGCTAACCGCCTGGGTTCAGTATTTAAATACATATCCAAAATTCCTGTTTTGGAGTCTGGTGGTTTCCAGTTATTCTGTCTTTTATCTCAAAATACAGTAATGACATAATCACACAGAACTGTTAAGTGTGAAAATATGGTTTTGTATGTGCCAACAGATACAGTCTGGTCATGAGAGCTGCATGCAAAAGCTCATTTTGTTAGCAATGTGACCGGACCTCTTGAGCAGACCACAACTGCATGTACCATAACATCAGTGACACTCAACCACAAGCAAACAAAAAACCTCCTCAGCTATTTATAGTTTAAGACAGAAAAGGTGGGGGAAAAAACTCCACTCAGCACAATTAGAAACACATGGCCAATTCAGAAAGCCAAAATAAAACACTAGGTATACTTTCAGAGCAGAAATATTCTACTGACAAAAATATATAATATATGTATCAGTACATTTATATATAAAATAAGAAAAAAAGTAACAAAAATATTATGGCACTGCCATTTATTTATTTATTAATTATATATTTTATTATAATTATATAATAGGGTAGCACAGAAAAAAAAAGGAAAGATGCTAGAGTTCCAGAAAGACGCAATCATGCCCTCTACCTCTTTTGAAGGACCATCGTTTCATCCATGAGAATGAGGGCCAGGAGTTGTGGAGAGGTGGATCTGCCATGTGGACGGTGTGAATTTCTCCCAGAGGAGTTGGTGAACAAGATATCAGGAAACTAGAGTCCCACAGTCGGATCAGAGGAGGGAACCGCTGGGGATTATCTAACATATGATTCAAAGTCAAGAGGCACAGCGGTGGGGGCTCACAGTGAGAGAGAGAGAGAGAGAGAGAGAGAGAGAGAGAGAGAGAGAGAGAGAGAGAGAGAGAGAAGGA
>NW_015544162.1:284143-291164 GCF_001515605.1 Sinocyclocheilus anshuiensis
GAGAGAGAGAGAAAGGAAGCACCGCTGGATCTGAATGGGAGGGAATTGTGATGCTTTAATTCAAACTGAATGGCAGAGTGACGGAATCAGGTGGTAAATATCACCGTATTGTCCCTTCAGACATTTGGACACTTCACTTTATTTGGAAACTTTCATCAAATCATAACAGCTTGCTCCGCCCCACAACCGACTTTCTTTTTCTGCTGACATTATCAGACCACTTACTTTTAGACTCCTCCCTTTCAATAACCTTTCATCAAAAAAGTAACAACTTGCTCCACCCCTCAAACGACTTTCCTTTTCTGATGACATCATCAGACCCCTTAATTTTATTCTCCTCCCCTTCAGTAATCTTTTATCAAAACATAACTTGCTCCGCCTCTCAAACGACTTTCCTTTTCCGCTGATATCATCAAAGCTACTTATTTTTAGACTCCTCCTATTCAATAGAATTTTATTGAAATGTTCAACTTGCTCTGCCCCTCAAACAACCTTTTTTTGTTGCTAACATCATCAAGGCCACTTATTTTTTAAGACTCCTTATAGAGATACTTTTCACCTCCTATCAATCCCTAATAATGGCGCTATATACATTTTTGGTTACGCTTTGTTTTAAGGTGTAGATGCTACAGTCTAATTACACAAATAAGTTCTGAGTAATATTACTTAACTATAGTACATGTACTTACTAAGTTTAGGGTTGACTTTTTGTAATTTTGCATAACTTACTGTTATTACACTCTTAAAAATGCTGGGTTAAATACAACCCAGCGCTGGGTAAAATATGGACAAACCCAGCGATTGGGATGTTTTGACCCAGCGGTTGGGTTACTGCCCAGAAGGTTGGGTTAAACATTTAACCCTGTTGGTTGAAAACAACCCAATCGCTGGGTTTGTCCATATTTAACCCAGCATTTTTTAGAGTGTACTATATAGTAGCAAGTACATGCAACATGTAACTATGTCACATTGAAATAAACTGTTACTTATCTGAAATATCTCAGATTATGGCAATAAAATGTAAAACTGTTGATTTTAAGTGTAGCTCAAACACCCAATTACTTTTGGGGCTAATATACTGTATAAACCATGTTATTGTATAACTGACATATTCATGCAGCCACCATAGTTTTCGGTCAAAAATATCATGGTATTCTTGGAAGTAGCATTTACTATGGTACATGGTATAATACCATCACATGCCCCAAAAAACACAGTAAAACCATGGTATGTTTTGCAAGATGAACTACAATGAAATGTATAAACGGTGTGCGTGATCTGGTGTATAATAGTGAAAGTGGAAAACACCATCTGTGAAGAGCACAAACAAGCGTCATAACGGTTGCTCTTGAAAAACAACAGGTTTGTTTAAGAAAAAGAAGACACAACCAACACCAAGTATGATTTTCTACACTTAGTCATTGAGTTGCACCACAGTGAACTGCATTTCTGCTTTGTTTCTGCTTCATTTCAGTTCCTTAAATGATACCGGTGAAGCAATAATGGCTGAAAGCACCAGTGAAATCCATCAAGTCGAGCTCAAGTTGGGTTCTTATAGCCCAAAACATCCAACCTTCATTCAAAACTCAAGATTAAACACATTAAAGGTTGCATGATAGCTTATCTGGAGCTGCAGAAGATAATGAATGCCTCACCAGAACAATGGCACAGATTCAGTTCAAATCATACAAAGTTAGCTTTCTTATTGTGTATTAACTAAAACAAACTGTTTTACGTACTCACCTCAATCCAGAAGTACAAACAACAATCCACAACTAGCAAAAACGTCCTCCTCTGAAGCTAACACACCACTTTCTGGCAGCTGAAGCGTCTGAAAAGAGCAGAGTGCTGCGTTAACCACAGCCTGAAACACACAACACTGCTACAACTTCCTCTTCAGACTGACACTCAGTGCAGACACATGGCCTTTACATGAGCACACACACACATGAGGCCCTTCTTTCAGAGGTGGTACGATCAAAACGTGTCGATGGTGGACGCTTGAATTCAAACTGTAGAAAAACCCAGCCTTTTTGTGCATATGATGTGATGACTGCATAGTTCCCATACGAATGAGTGCACTTGTGCAGGGGTTTGGAGGAGATGAGCAGAAACGCTGGTGGTTAACGTGGTGAACGAACCCCTTCAAAGAGCTTGTTTTGCTTAAACTAGCTGCTGTTCACACTTGACTGACTACTACAGAAAAAACGTGCCATTTCCTGCTATCTAACTGTACTATTGCTCTTATGACGACCCAGTGTAGAGAAACTGTGAGTCTCTACAGACTTGAGGGTCATGTTATGGTTTTAAAAGACATGTAAATACCTAGTATATAAATAAGGCAACCATTCAGTTCAACAGTACATGGGTGTTTCTTTGTTTCTGGTACTTTGGGAGCAATGTTGGGCAGTAACACGTTACTGTAATTTGATTACTTTTTTAGTAACGGAGTAATTTAACGCGTTATAATGTTCAAAATAGTAATTAGAGTATAGTTACAAGCCAAGGTCTCTATACGTTACTGCCGCGTTACATTGCTGACAGAATGCAGTGTTTTATAATCTAGAGATTGTAAAAAGGATGTAGCTCACGCACTGTTGAGTCAAGTGCCAGTGGATTAGACCTGCTCCCGCGAGACCCGAGCGCGGGACAAGATGGGCGAGTGCTGGTGCGGCTCGTAGACACTCGTGTGTGTGCGGGATGCGGGAGAATAAAATGATTCACGGGACTCTCGCAAAATAGAAATATCTAAAACAAATAAATTGTTATTCAACTATTGCACAAAAGCAACATGAACTAATATAAAATATAAACGATTAACAGGTGCAAGCGTATGCAGACTTTCTATTTAGGCTAACAAGTGTTTGCAGCATTGAGCAATGCAGTACTGAAATTTGCGTGCTCACGAATCCTCTCATAACACACGAATTGTAGGCATTATGAAAGATTCATTATGCATATATTTATTGTGTTATAACAGAGATTTGTGAGATTGCGATGAACTGAGATGTCTTTTAGAGATTATAAATGCAGCGCTCTTTGCTGGCATTCTGCCATCCAAACCATGCACGCAGCAGCCGTTTGCTTTAGTTAAAAATAAGTGTTCTGTGAATGTTGATGCTTTAATAACAAATATTTATCGGGAGCGTGTATGCTGGGATTTCATAAATTTCATGGAGAAAAAAGTAACGTAACTAGTAATGTAACTAATTACTGATTACTTTTGAAATAAAGTAATCAGAACAGTAACGTGATTAGCCTACTTTTAAAAGGAGTAATCAGTAATCTGATTACATTTTCAGAGTAACTTGCCCAACACTGTTTGGGAGACAAACTATGTGAGAGTAA
Organism: Sinocyclocheilus anshuiensis; assembly: GCF_001515605.1. NCBI lineage: Eukaryota > Metazoa > Chordata > Actinopteri > Cypriniformes > Cyprinidae > Sinocyclocheilus > Sinocyclocheilus anshuiensis. Next base: position 287,492 of record NW_015544162.1, read on the forward strand.
ATGTTACTCTTAACATTTACTAACAAATTATTAAAATCAAAAGTTAATAGACCCGAGCTGACTTGAACTGCATTTTTTTTATTAGCCTACAATGATTAATAAATACTGGAGCAAACTGATCTTTCTTTAACAAAAGTGTTACTGTTTAATACATGATAAACAGGAAAATTCTGTAATTTTTCTGAAAATCATCAACATTTCCACTAGTGTAATTTTTACCACATTTCAGATCGTATCTTCTGATATGGAAAAGATGATGGAAATGACATTTTATGGAGAAAAGTTGTAAAATGAAGCCAAAAGTTAGGAACAATCTTAATTTGTCATATTTTTACAACAGACTTTCATAGTTTAAGATGTAAGTATAGAGTATACGGTAAGAAAATCTATTCATAAAAGGCATGTCAGAACTTTCCAAAACTTTTTAATATGATATATTTACGTTTTAAGAGGTGCTTTCTGTGGCTTTCTGTGGCAAGAAAATAAAACATTTCAGAAAAATAACATACATTTACAGGTTTACAATGTTTTTAAATAACAGCTAAAACCTTTAAATGAATACATTTTAAATCATTTACTTGCCCTTATGTCTTTTCATTCATTTCTGTTTTCTTTTGGAAAATTAAATGTCAATTTTTTTGATTTTGGTTGTTCTTTTGCATTTAAGGACTGTTGCCTTTATCTCTCTTAAACATAAAAATTAAACCATTTATTATCTTGGGAACAGACACAACTGCAAGTCATTTTTTATCTAAATTTTTAATTCATAAATTTCATATAAACAGTTAATTGTTGAATAATTTACACACAGCAAGATTCATTTTCATTCCATTCCAACATTTACTGTACATGTCACTGCTTGGCTTTCCTTGAAAAACTAAAACGGTCTATTCGTACTAGTTAATCATGGCACAGTTTGATCCTGGTCTGATGGATTTGTTGGTTTGTTTAAATAAGTGACGGTGGTTTCCATATGCAACGTAAATGGCACAAATTCAACCAGCGAGGGGAAAGTTTTGATGGGAAGGTGTGTGTTGGTGATTAAATAACATTTTCTACAATAAAGGTGAATGATGGGACAGAAAAACAGCCGTGGGGATCGTCTATGTGCACAGAGAAAACAAACAAAACGAAACAGCAAGGATAAACGAAACAAACAAAATGATCAAACGTTCAACTAAACAGAAAATTGTACAGGACGACAGTTAAAAAAATACACAAGGGCGCTGATTATTTGATGTTGAAACAGGCCAGACAACCTGAAACGCCCATCATATATAAGACCCCAAAAGATGTCAGATTTACATAAGAAATAAACATTTTACACATTCAATATTTAAAACAAAAAACTTAAATTGATGCTGTATCTGAGGCTGACATGAAAAAGTTGTTCTCTGTAACCTATGGAAGCTCGTTTCCGCTTAAAAAACAAACAATCAACTCAGATATTAACTTTACAAGATATAAATTCACAATTCTAAGGAAAATGTCAGAATTACGAGATATAAACTCAATTCCAAGTTCTCATCTCACAATTTTTACTTTTCTCTCTGAATTCCAAGTTCACACCTCACAATTCTTTTGATTTAATATTTTATTTATTTCTCGTAATTTGTCGAGTTTGTATTTCGTAATTCTGACTTTATATCTCACAATTCAGAATTTTTTCTCACCATTGTGAGTTTATAATCCTACAAATTTTTTCCACACATTTTGGAATTTTATTTAATTTTTTTTCAAAATTGCGAGTTTACATCTTGAAATTTGACTTTTCACAATTCAGACTATTTTTTTCTCACAATAGCGAGTATATATAATACAATTCCGATTTGTTTTTCTCAGAATTGTGAGTTTATATCTGAGAATCTCAGAAATGTGAGAACAAAACTTACAATTACATTTTTGTTTTTAATCTCAAGGCGGAAACAAGCTTCCATAGTAACCTGTTTGTGTAAGTTCTCAATCATTTCAGATGTCGACTATACCTTTATTTTTGCGTGATTGTAGCTTATAATAAAGTCTGCAGTGGTCTTTTCCAGTTTTTCACATTGAAAAACAATTGTTTATTCAAACGGTCACCTTCATGAACGTAGAGGAATTGTCCGTATTGTACAAAGAAAAGGGTAACAATTTACAAATACAACATGCTGACAAAGGATATGCAATCATTTCTTGGATGGCAAACAAGTAGTTGTACATGAAAAAAAAAAAAAGAAAATCAAACAACAATGCAATGTCATACAAAGAACATCATTGTAGGCCAAACCTCTGAACGGTTTGTCATCCGATCAGTTTGTGGAGTAAAATCGATGTCATTTATATCTCTGAATCACAGTGTAATGCCATGAACAAAAGACATCACAATTTTATCGAAAAGAAATCTATATACATTGATAATGTTAATTCCGTAATGTACATGAATAGTAAAAGTTTACAGTCAAAAAAAGTAATCGAATCTGCCCTCCCTATTTTGACTAAAAAAATAGAAATTAATATCTCTAAGTGTAATACTTTTTCCTTTTAAAAACAATAAAATACATACAATGCCTTGCACTCGACCTGTTCTGCTTTTCTAGCTTGCTGTAGAAAACCGCATTAGGGTTTTTTGTTACTAGGTTATTTAAGGTCATTTATCAAAATTATATTCTCTCAATTTAGACTTTTACACTGGGAGTTGCCAAAGTTGTTGTTTTGGGTAACAGTGAATCAATCGTACGACGTTGGGTGGTTTGTCAAGCCACAAAGCAAGCCTTAGCATATCCAAGAAGAGACAAGTTCAGCTTAATTAAAAATAAAAATAAAGGAATATCATTCACATATACCAATACAGTAAAACCGAGCCAAGCATTGAGCCAAAGATGTGCTAACCTGTCCAGAAATCTGTACAATAGGCTCCAGTATTTTGATGATGTTGGGTGAAAAACAATCCGGTCCAGGGAGTTTGTTGGCCAGGTTTGGCTTGGAGGATACTTAGGTTTGTGCAAGGCACTATGGATCCACCAGGGGGCGCTCAATTTATTCCCCGAAACACATTTGAGAGGCAACGAAAGATGCGAAATGCTTTAGAGATGCACGACTGGCATCCAAAGTCATCGTTTTTGCAGTTTTCCATCCGTTTTTCTCGTACGATTAAGCTAGCTGTGGATAAAATTGACGCTCCTCCGATAAACAAAACCCAACGCTCACATCTCCCTGAGGAAAATAAAACGTTTCTATGGCACATAGGATTGTCCGCGAGAGTATTTATGAACGCATGTGTAAGGAGAGGCAGGTGAAGTCCGTGTTTACTATAAACTATGGCATTGATAGAAATTTTCACAGTAGAAAACACATGGAACAAAAAAAAAAAAGACATTGACAATCACATTTGGTGCAAACAAACCAAAAAAACCAGTGAACAAGTTTTTGTATGTGAAACTACTTAACTCAGGGCATTAGAAAGTTTGTTCGGTAAGATACTGCAGTGAGCGAAGAAGAGCTGTTTCACCTAGTGAATCACAAATGGTTCCCTGTTGAAAAAACCAGCATATGCTGGTAGGTATGTTTTGACGCTGGGATGCTGGTTTATGCTGGTCCTTTTGCTGGTTTATGCTGGTCCTTTTCCAGCACATGACCAACATAAACCAGCAAAAGGACCAGCTTAAACCAGCATCCCAGTGTCAAAACATACCTA
>NW_015544162.1:291277-301180 GCF_001515605.1 Sinocyclocheilus anshuiensis
TTAAACCAGCAAAGGACCAGTTTAAACCAGCAAAGGACCAGCATAAACCAGCAAAGGACCAGCTTAAACCAGCATCCCAGCGTCAAAACATACCTAACCAGCATATGCTGTTTTTTTCAACAGGGTTGTACGCCCACTGTAACTACATAGCCTAGCCCAAAAAAATAAAAATAATCGCAAATTGTTTTGTGGCCGTTTTTGTGCAAAAAACTGTGATTCAGTAGTCTCTCAGGAAGTGACTTGAAAGGTTAAATAGAGCTTAAATCACAGAAAACATACATACTAAAATGTTTGCGAATTAACAAGTGGCTTTACGAAAAATATTGTATTATTCAAATAAGTGCTTCATGTAATAGACAAAGAAATAAAACTCTATAATACCTCATTCAGATTAGCAGAGCCAAACAATGTACCGTAAATTAAAAACCAGTTTTTCCGCACACCTAAGGTTGTACCTTAGTGATACTCTTTTTCGTACACTTTTTCATTTGGATCAACTTTCGTTTTATCTCATTTTTCACAACTAAACTGCTCTGCGTATTTCAAACGACTCGAAAGAAAGACATCGCCCGTTAAAGTGAATCTTTGGGTTCTAAGCTTTCTCCAAAATCAAAATCAAATAAAGGAGAGCAAGGGAAGTGATCCGTAAACATAATTGCGAGAGAGAACCTCTAGTGGCCGAATTTGGGATTGCGGACATGGTTTTTGCTGCCCCGAAACAAGCCTGTTAAAGAAATTCAAACAACTAAAGAGAGATGCACTTGGCTCTAAAACATTTCTAACAACATACTGAGGTAGACTGTGTCCAAACAACCAACAGAAAGACATTAGCGCTAATAAACCAACTGCGTTCGTGACCTCGCCAGCTGTTACTCTCTTTAAACAAAAAATAAACAACTAAACGACTAGTTTTACCCGCCTTAGAGTATTGTAATAAAAGCTAACAGGGATTTACATAATTATGAGGATCATAAAATAAATAAAATATCAATATTTGCCTTTTCAAAGATATGTAATCTTGTTATTTAGGGAAAAAAAATCTGCTCACTGCTACAGGAAAAAAAAAATTTTTTCTTTGTAATAGTGTAAGAAAAGCTACAAGCAAGTTTGATTTCTTTGATTCTGCTATGTGCATTTAAAATTAAGCCAATGGGACCAAGAAAGGGAACATTTATGTTAAAAGGCTACGGTAAGGTGAGAGCAAGGTTCATAACTGTTAAATATCCTTCAGCCGGTAAAAAGGACACAGGAGTAAAAAGCTCAGAGAAAAAAAAAAATAAAGCAAATAAATTAAACCTCATTCACCAGAACACCATGTGAATATCATCTATGTGAATTCAGGAATTCTCCAGGACAAAATAAAAGTCATTCCTCTACAAAACAAAAGTTTGTTCTAAAAGAATATAAGCCATCCCATAGTTCCACACTGTAAAGTCATTGTTCTAAAGAAATTAACACAAGCATTGATAGACACTTCTCTTTTTATAGGCCACTTAATAAAAGGCCACTATCTTAAAAGATTTCCACTTTAAAAAAAAATAGAGAAAGAGACAGGAAATAAGCATCCAAGGGAGAAGGAAGTGGACTTTGAGGTGACGTAGCCGAAGCAGCTTTTCTGGTTGATTTAGTCATGTTCACAGTTTGCTTTTCCCCAACGCCCAACCAAACTGTCTTGGAAACTTGGCAAAAGTGTAAAAGTGTCAAAAAGCAAATGGTGCGTCGGATGATGGGCAAAATAATGTCCGTTTTCGTTATAACCATACTAGTGTCGTTGTAACAACAACAGCAACAAAAAAGACCTGAGATCTGTATCTTTAAGGGCCTCTGCAAAAATAACGCAATTAAAAACTTTTCTTAAAAAAAAAACGAAAAGAAAAAGCCGAAGCAAATGTTAGGACGGACTAGATCTGGGTAGAGACAGAATTCGGCCATTTTTCTTTCCACCGTTCATATGCGTATAGGGCACGTGCTCCTCGTAATTGCCCCGTAGGCCCACCGAGGGGCCGTTGTCTCTGCTGAGGCTCTCCTCGCGTTGGGAATAGGATGAGGGGTCCAGTGGTATGCTCTCCATGTTCTCGAAGTCCATGTCGAAGTCCTCGCTCTCAGGAGGTTTGTTCTCCTCGCTGTAGAAGAAGGAGACCTCTTGGAAAGTAGGATGCAGGTCCTCCTTGATCATCTCGATGATCTCGAGGAAGGTGGGCCGCATCTTCGGGTTGTACTGCCAACACATCTGCATGAGGTTGTGCCTGAGAGAAGAGTTAGAGCGAGAGAAGACAATCTTAAACCACATAAACCTCATTCTCCATGTGTCTCCATGATGGGTACAGAAACAAGAATGTATTTTTTTTTTCATTTGTCAGATTGTTACATTTAATCAATAAGTTCAATTAGAACAATAAGATAAGAAGCTGCATCTTAAGTGGCATTTAGATGTATTTACAGCCCAGAGGTATCTTGAAAGTGAGTGACATACTCGATATTGTCAGATACAATATTATCATAGAAGACAAATATAGCACAATATCATACATACTTGGATTTCTGAATTCTAGAAAAATATCTACGTGGCTTGTTTTCTGCTGAAAGATCAGATTATATTGCATTTTGGATAGGGATATACCAAAAAAAAAAAAAAAAAAAAAAACTTTCGAGATCGAAATCGTTGACTGAAACAACGCCGAAAAACGAAATCATGAATCATGAAAGTTCAAATACCCAGTAACCCAAATTGAATTAATGAAACTTTAGTTTTTTCAGCTAAATGAAACCTTAAATTGATTTCTTTGATTCTGCTATGTGCATTTAAAATTAAGCCAATGGGACCAAGAAAGGGAACATTTATGTTAAAAGGCTACGGTAAGGTGAGAGCAAGGTGAGAAAAAAAAAAAACATGAAATGGCAAACACGCTTACTAAAGCTTACGTGTGAATTTCAGCCTCGTTCTGTCGTTTCCCTCCCAAACTACCCACAAATAAATATACATACACACAAATATGCACGCACACACAGGAAATGTGCACATTTTTGATGATGACAAGTAAGATCCAGTAAAAGCGCCATCTCTCTTGCCTCTGGCAATCGGAGAAGGCACAAAGTTGAGGAATTGAGCATCTGCCTACCAAAGCTGTCTGCGTTTTATCTTTAAAGGATTATTTGGGAAAAAGCGGCATCATTCTGACAGAGAAGGAAGTTTACTTTCCCTGTGGTCTTCTAAGACTTCCCTTTCTCAGAACTAGAGCGTAAACGTCTTTATTATGCGAAGCCGTGCGAGAACTACACTCACTTTTGATACTTTAACAGGTACCGGAGCCTGATCGGGGATAAATTACAGGAATGTTTTAATGATCCGATTTAAATATTACCAGGTCGAATATTCCTGCTGTCGAAAAACGAACAACCTAGAATCCCTCGGTAAAGCATATCTTTCACAATAACATCCTAAATCCACCAGAAAAATCAGGTAAATAGTAAATCGAGCCAAAAACAACCTCTCATATCCCACAGAAAAAAAAAACGATCTGAAACATTCCCAAAATATTTTCCACAACAGCTTTTGGAATCCCAAAAATGTCACTGAGGAACATCCTACAAAATCCAATTTATGACAGAAAATTTGAATGTTTATTCCCTTGAATTGAGCAATCAAATATTTGTATTTTTAAATAATAATAACAATAATATTTAATTATTATTATTATTCCGAAATGAAATCAGTTGAATTTAGGCCAAAACAACAACGCTCCCCACTGTACGCTGGAACATCACTGTGAGTCAACTTGCATGTTAATTAATGAGTTTTTTTTTTTTTTGGTTAGACATAAAAAAACAGCTCATAAAAAGAGACAGTTGCAAAAAATATTGTTTAAGCAAAGCTGATGGAGACATTAGAAAAAGACATTAGAATTAAAAAAACTTTCGAGATCGAAATCGTTGACTGAAACAACGCCGAAAAACGAAATCATGAACAGCATAAGTTCAAATACCCAGTAACCCAAATTGAATTAATGAAACTTTAGTTTTTTCAGCTAAATGAAACCTTAAATTTCTGTTTTTCAGTAAAAAGAATAAAAAATATATGCACTTGTTTTGGACACTGGATGCCAACAAGGAACGTCAACAGCAAAACTTACTTAGTCAACCAAGAAAGGACTGACATGCTTTCTTGCTGAAAAGATCAGGATACATTGCGTTTTCAATTGTGATGCACTAAATTTCAGACACCAGAAATATTTGGTTGAAAAAGCAAAAAAGAATGTCATCATCACTTTCAGCCAAAATGGCTTTGGAGACTGAAATCATTAACTAAAATAATGCTGAATAACTTTACTACTTCTGGTTTATCATCTAAGAACACAAAATACTAGATAGCATGTTTTCAAATAACTAAATTGACTTTTTTTTTTTTTACCTAAATAACCTAAATTCACTAAATTTGGATACTGGAAGCCAAAAATTGACATCAACAGGTTTCTTAACTTGCTAAGCCATTCAAACTTACTCGGTCAACCAGCTACAAATGATGGTCTAATATGGTCTTAGCAAGGTTTATCTCTACATCGGTACTTACATTCTCTCTGGACAGTTCTCTGGTCTGTCCAGGTAGCCTCCGTCCATGACAAACTTGAGCACTTGCTCGTTGGACAGTCCCTGGTAAGGCTGCTCGGCAAGCGTGTTGATCTCCCATAATACCACTCCGAAAGACCTAAGAGTCAACAAAATTTTTATTACAGCACTGCCAGCTCATTATGCTGGGTGTGTATTTATTTTGGTGGACCCTCTGTCTTGTAACCCAAGAATGTCCAATCCTGCTCTTAGAGGGCCAATGTCAACCAGCTTCAACACACTTGCTTGGAAGTTTATAGTAATCCTGAAGACCTCGATTAGCTGGTTCAGGTGTGTTTAACTCTGCAAGGTAATGGCCCTCCAAGAACAGGATTGGACACCCAAAAGGACTAGCAAAGCACTTCTTGACTAGCTTCTTATAGGGGATCTGAATGTTCTTCTAGACACCTGGTTAGCAAAAAATTACAAAGAAACCCCAAAATATACCCACCAGCAGTCTGAGTGAGCAGTGAAAACGCCATCTTTTAGGGACTCTGGTGCCATCCATCTGACAGGCAATAAGCCCTTTCCACCCTTGCGATAGTAATCAGTCTCGTAGATGTCTCGTGTCATACCAAAATCTGCAACAAAAAAACGAAATCAAGATTTTTCGTCCTTCGAATCCTGAGTTTCACACTAAATATGCTTGTTGATTCTGGTCTTCTTACCTCCAATTTTCACAGTGAGATCTGCAGCCACCATGCAGTTTCTGGCAGCGAGGTCTCTGTGGACGAACTTCTTAGCGTTGAGGTACGCCATTCCATCTGCTATCTCAGCTGCCATTTGGATCATCTCCTTCAGGGTTGGCGGTGGACGACCTGGGTTATTCTGTTAAAAGAAAAACAACTGAAATCAATGGTCACAGCTACAGGCTACTGTTAGCTATTGATTGTGATGTTTCATAGACCCACACAGCCCTTGAAGATAAAGGAAAACTGGATTATTTAGCATCAAATGACAGCATTTGGCCCATTTTACTGTTACAGCATCCTCAAGTGAGGTGCAATGAAATTGGGGGCTCGTCCGGGATACAACGATTGGGGACTGGGCTCATTCTACATCAGGAATATGAAGACTTACCTCAGAATCAGGTCTCAGGCTACGCAGGTAGCTTTTCAGATCGCCGTGTGTCATCAGTTCCATGACGACCAATGTCGGTTGCCCCTTAGATACCACACCGAGCAAGCGGACCTAGGCGAATACGTTGAACATTTAGACAAGGTTGGATTTGCCTTGATTATTTTGGTTCTCCAGGTTATCCACACTCACCACGTGATGGCAGCTAAAGGCTTTCATGACCGAAGCCTCGTTGAGGAACTCAATCCTCTCGCGCAGGCTCGCCGACTCGTTGACGGTTTTAACGGCCACTCGCGTCTCCGGTTCGCCCTTCACGATGTCTTTAGCGATGCCTTCGTACACCATTCCAAACGATCCCTGACCGAGCTCTCTCAGAACACTGATCTTCTCCCGAGGCACCTCCCATTCGTCTGGGATGTACACTACAAATTCACAAAATATATATTTTTAGAAACACAAATTCAATAATTATAATTTATTTTTTACCTTTCAACAAAAAAAAAAAGCAAATTGAAAGCTATAAAATAAAACAAAAGGGGTAAATATTAGCTAAAATAAGCACAAGGGTATTGACAATAACATTAGTTCACAATCTTTCATTATCAATTTAATGAAGTGGATTACATCTATAATATCTTACCATCATTTGCACTTATATATTCTGGGTTCGAGGAAGCAATCAGTGGACCAGTCGGTCCTTCAGTTTGTCTGAGGGAAAAGATATTTATAAATGAGAGCATGGTCTAGATGATAAATAAGGACTTTATTTAAGAGCGTCTAACACATACTTCTTCCTAAGGACAATGAAGACTGTACTGGCCAGAAACAGCAGTACAATGAAGCAGATAAGCGGGCCGATAATGACTTTCATGTTCATATCCCCTGAAAAACATGCATATTAGAGACCATAGTGGCCAAAATAACAGTAAAAAAAAAAAGTAATAAATACAGTGAAGCTTACTGTCTTGAACAAAGAAGTATGCAGGCTCTGTCCAGGAGCCGTTGCTGGCCAGCGAAGTGGCACGTATTCTCACACTGTAATTCCCAGGATGCCCTACCCGTAATCGATAGCCGTACATTTTTTCATAAGCGATTCTGGACACACAGATTTGATCCTCCTGAGGAAAAAATTAAGAAAAATATATACACCTTCTTGAACAAATGAATTTTTAAAATATATAATTGTATAATATTTTAAATACAAATACTTTAAAATGCATACATATTTAAATACATTAAGTACTAAATATATTTTACGTTTTTAAATACCTAAAAATATTTATTTTCCAAAAATATAAATGACTAAATATTTAATTATTGTATACGTTTTGGTCTATGTTTAAATAAATAAAAATATTTATTCAACAATATATAGATAAAATACAGAAAAATTATAATATAAAAGATAAAATATACACATATTAATATGTGCAAATTTCTTAGAATTAATTGAACACCTACATAGTTATCTGACATCCTCATGTATTTGACTTCATACAGTATGATCATGCCATTGGGTGCTTTCGGCTCCTGCCATTTGATGTAGACAAATTCCGGTTCATCGGGAAAAAATTCGTGAGTCACTTGCCCAACGATCTTGTCAGCTTTTACTAAGAACACAAACGGAAGATGACACATTAGAACATGAATCCAAACCAAAACAACAGAAAAGAGTGGCCCGGCGGTCTTACGTTCAGGCAGGGTGCGGGCGTTGACGTATGTCGGCATGCTGCAGCGGTTCGGATCCGTGGGATGGTTGCAGGCCTGGATCTCGATCTGGTAGCTGGTGAAGTGGACCAGGTTGGAGATGACCATGAACTCTTTGGAGTTGGTTTTGAATACCATCTTCTGACTCTCGTCCTTCTCTGGGTTTGACGTGGTGGAAAAGTTGGGCAGGCTGGATAATGTGCTTGCAAAATTAGGCAAAGAAGCATTGGCCACGCCAACTGAGCGCCGCCGTCGGTGGGGTCTGCGGGTTAACAGTGAAGACTACGTTTCAGTCGTAGCCATTGGACCAAAATAAACACCCAATGATTTTAGTTCTAATGCCACATAATGAAGAGCATATAAATGTGTGTAAGTAATGCTTTATTTATAACTTCTGCCAGAGAATAATGGGAAATGTTTAGCAACGATGTCTGTCTTTGATAAGTAGAAGTAAGAAATATATGCATTAATATTCATTCCATTGCAAGATTTATTTATTTTTTCTCTGCTAAAATAAATAAAAATGGATGTAAACGTTATATTTGCATTCAAGTTTTTTTTTTGATGATTTCTTTGAGTAACTGCATAAAGATGCCGCATTTTCTTTCCAGAATTTTACTTAAATTACGTCGATTTCATTTATACTTAACTTTTTCATTTACTATAATACATAAGTATAAAATACAATATAAATAAAAACTAGTACCAAACCAAATAAAATAAACAATCTTGGACTGATTAAGCTGCAGTGTGGCCGATGCAAAGCAATTAACCAATTAACCAGAAGATGGCGCTATAGACCCTTGATGTTCAACAGCTCAGAACCCATTTAATATTAGAGCGATCTATTGACTGGAGATATATATTTAACTAATCCAACTGAAATAAAAACTAAACTGAAATAAATTAAACCTAAATAGTAATATAAAAAAAAAATGATAAAAACGACAAAAGGACATAAAATTATTAAAAATGTAGCTAAAATGAACTGAAATGAAAATAAAAAAAAATTATAAAATAAATAACTTACAAATTTCATATTAAAATCTAAAATAAAACATAACATTTTTATTACATTATTTATCATCTATCGTATATCATTATTCCGGTGTGTCATGATGACATTCGTCTTCACACAAGCGTTGTGTACCTGGGTTCAAACACTTCATTATGGAGGTAGTTCTCAAAGGTCTTGCGGAACTCAGTCTCTTCGGCCTCCTTCTTCAGCTGCGTCTCTGTTTTGGGACAGGCGCAACAGCGGCCCTTCTGGTCGGGCACCTCTGTTTGGTTCCACTTCTGGTCTTCTTCGATGTCGTGGTGCGTCGGCGTATGGGACGGCACTTTCATCCCTGTTTGGAGAGAAAGAGGACATAAACGTAATAAGCAGTTGTGCTGTGGGCTTACAGACGCTTTGATTGATCAGGACCTTGCTGGCAGTAGTCGAACTTGTAGTGCGTGATGTCCTCATCCTGCTTCTGGCAGTAGACGATGTAGTGGGTGATGTTGCCGTTGGGGTCGGAGGGCGGTTTCCACTTGAGAATGATCTCGGAGGAGGAGTTGGACCAGGAAATGGGGTCCAGTGGTACTGAGGGTCCTGTTACACGTCAGAAACAGAGCAGGAAAATGTCACTTCAGCTTTCTGTTCTCAGATAACAAGCTTTCACGAGTCATTTCATTCACAGCACGCTACAGGGCTGATGGACTGACAACAATTGAGAGGAAACTGTTGCTTAACATGTATACACACTGTTTCCCATTCATTAACTGGCGGCCCGCCTCAGTCTAATCTGTCCTGCCAGAGTTTCATAATAAACCCAAAATATATTTAAACTTCTCATTGTAACATAAAAGCTCTTTAACGCGGTTTTGCGCCATTGCTTTGGCAAAGTATCTGACAAATGAACTAAAACCGAAAGCGCAACATGGCTTTATCAAGTCTGTTTGCGCTGCATGTTTCAAAGCAAAGCTGTGTGTGTTAAGGCTGTGACGGTGGCAGATTTTTACCACCACGGTGATAGGCTATATATATATATATATATAATTAATTAGTTATATATGTAATTTATGTATACTAGGCTATAGAACTCATGATGCTGTCTACACTGGATGCGGCGCAACACGACATGACAAATCCCGACAGTAAACTGCCTCGTCCTGTATATGAGGTATTGACACAGAGTTCAAATGTCCTGTGTAGACACTATAAAGACTCAACCTGTTGCGACGCGGCGGTGTCGTGTCCGGTGTAGACACGGTTCACTGTTCCGCTGTCAAGCAAGCGGGCGCATTAACTCCTCGTCTGCATTTCATTTATCGCGGTCTTATATCTCGTCTTGTATTTGGCCAGTTTGGAGAAAGCCTCACCAAACCTGACCAGCCACGCGTTTGCGATCATGGGAACTTGAAGACACTTGTACAAATGTGGATGGGTGACATGAATGTAGATGGCTCCAGATCGGCGATGTAGTATTTGGTTTCCCAACAAGGTCCATCGCCCAACACAAAATTAATTTGCTG
>NW_015544162.1:301606-301871 GCF_001515605.1 Sinocyclocheilus anshuiensis
ACGGGAACTTGAAGACACTTGTACAAACGCGGATGGGTGACATGAATGGAGATGGCTCCAGATTGGCGATTTGTAATTTGTGAATTAGGCTACCATAGACTTATAGTCTAAATTAAATTCGTATTATGCATGTTATAGAGTGCGTGACGTCACATGCACTATTGCTGGTGGCACGGTTGTCATGGCGACCGTCACAGCCCTAGTGTGTGTGTATATATATATATATATATATATATATATATATATATATATATATATATATGTG
>NW_015544162.1:301957-319765 GCF_001515605.1 Sinocyclocheilus anshuiensis
ATAAAATATGTATGCATGTATGTAAATATAATTATATATTTATTTATTAAAAATATAAAAAAATTAATTTTTTACTATATAAAATTCACTATTTTATAAACAAAATGCTAATTTACATTACAATTACAAAACAATTATATGTATATAATTCATGTGTAATGCATATATTTTTTATGCATATGTATATATTATATATTTAGTTTTATTATAATTGCATAATTTACTATTTTATACATAAATGTACATGAAAATATAATACAATTATACGTACATAGAAAAGTAATATGTGCTTTTATGCATATAAATATATATACATACATTTTATGCATGTATATCTATACTATTTATATTATAAAATTTACAATAAATTCTATTATAATTGTAATACAATTATAGCCATTATATTTTATTGAAAAAATATATGTGTATAAAATTAACAAGCTTTTTTTCCCCAACCTGTATTATACGTTTGATCGTATAATATACACACCACCAAATATACATTTACAGTTTTTTAGGCGAGAATGTAGCTGTTTAAACTTCAAATATGCAGTTTATTTATAATGATTCAAAAATTTGGTTTGACAACAGAGAAATGTAATTTTTTCCCATACAATGGAAGCCAATAGGGACCATCAACTGTTTGGTGACCAACATTCTTCAAAAAATATCTTCTTTTGTGTTCAACAAAATCAAGAAACTCATACTGGTATGGAACAATATGAAGAGTACATGATGATATGACTTTTATTTTTAGGTAAACTGTCCCTTTAAGAACCAAATAATGAAAAGAAGCTTCTGCTGTACGTTTCGGAACGGCTGTGACTTACGGGTGGCGTTGGTGCGGACGTAGATGATCTCGCTCTTGGCCCCGCGGACGAGGTGGTCGTCAGAGGCGGCGAGTTGGGTTTTGACCATGATGGCGTACTGGGTCCAGGGCTTCAGAGGCATGATGAGGAGACCCGGCTCGCTCTGGCCTTTGCCCTCGGAGCTGCGTTCAGGAGGCTCCACGTCTGCGATCGCCCAGCTGTTAGAGCCACAGGCATCCTGCCCGTCATATTCAGTCACGTTCTTATAAGGACTGAACAGGAAGAGACAATGTTACACAGTACTTCAATGCTTTCATAGATGATCTCATTCACACATGTAGGTTTTTAACTGTTTTAACATTTAAATGTTACAGCAGATTAGCAATAAATTAAAAATCTGATAAAAATGAAAACAATTAATTAATTTATATACTATACAGACATATATACACATTTATACACACACACACACACACACATATATATATATATATATATACACATATACATGAGAAGTGTTAGAAATGATCAAATTCAACATTTTATGTAATTTTATTAATTACATTTATTATGTTTATTAATTAATTGTTCAGGTTGTAAATGACATTCTTTCAATGTTTGAAACAATTATTATAATATATATTTGATAGTTTTACTAACCAATTATAATTATGATCAAAACACAGTGTTTTAATTATTTCAAGTTTAACATAATTGCAAAAATATCTAGGATATGGAACAAGTTGGACTTGAACTAATTCTAATTAAATATAATTAGTGCTGTCAAACGATTAATCACGATTAATCGCATACAAAATAAAAGTTTTTGTTTGCACAATATATGTTTTCTGTTTATATTTATTATGTATATATAAATACACAGTATATATTTTGAAAACATTTACATGTATATGTATATATAAAGACACACACATACAGTATATATTTTGAAAATATGTACATGTATTTACATGTTTGTGTTTATATTCATAAAAGTAATATTATAAATAAATATATTTAATATATAAACAACATATTTTTCTGAAATATATACATGCATGTGTGTATTTATATATACATAATAAATATAAACTGCATACATACATATATCATGTAAACAAAAACGTTTATTTTGGATGCGATTAATCGCGATTAATCTTTTGACAGCACTAATAATAATATATAATCGACTTTTACTATTTAAAATTTTTAATGCTCTCTACTTTAAAGCAGTTTTAAAAAGACATAAAAAAGGGTAGGAAATAGAAAGTTTTATTAATGAATTATAATTTAAATATATAATATAATTACATATTATATAATTATATTACAATGATATTAATATAAATATATAATATTAAATAATTTTATTAGCCAAATGTAACACTTTTGAAAAACAGCATTCTCATGCTTTTATTGTTTAAAGCCGTTTACAAAAGTAGGACATGGAACAACAATTCTTCTAATTAAATATATCAAATATCACATTTTACTATTAACTAATATATATATATATAAAATAGTATTTTACTGCTTTTAAGTTCTAAGTAATTAAAAAAATAAAAACAAGCAAGACAGAACAACATAATATTAATTAGTTATATGTTAATAGTAATAAAAAAGTAAAGAAAAATAAAGCTAACTGGTCATATAATTAGTCATAGCTAACTAGTCCAAATATACAAACAAAATAATGCTAACCAAGCAAGACATAGAACAACATTTATATTAATTAAACAAAAATGTAAAATAGTATGTTAATAGTAGTATTAAAAAAGTAAATAAAATAAAAGGTATAAGTAGTCATAATCCAAGCATACACACAAAAGAAAACTATTTAAACAAGCAGGTCACAGAACATTTATATTAAGTATAGTTAAATAAATAGCAGAAATTATTTTCCAATATTAGTATTAAAATACAAGTGAAAACAAAAATAAAACTAATCATCACACGCACAAAATAATACTATGTACAAGTAAAAGAAATAAAAATTACAATTAAACTGAAATGAATAAATCAAAATACAACCTCAATTAAAATAAATAAATCAGCAAATAAAATGTTATTTTTCAAAACAGTAATAACATATGAAAATATTAAAGCAATCGTAACACTCACGCTTCCTTGTAGAAGACCATGAATCCCAGCAGGTCTCTGAAGTCCGAGGGCCAGAACGCTTGCCACTTAATGAGGATTTTGTCAGATGTCGTACGGATTTGCGTAAAATGAAGAACTTGGTTTTCACCTGGAAGAGAGGACTGATAATCAGATCTGGTTTGACGTAAAACTCAAGCTGTGCTGAAACCAAAGTGCGGCGGGTCTTACAGAAGGCCAGGTCCGCATACGCCGGGATGTTGATGTCGTTCTTCCTGTGCTTGGTCCCGGTCACTTCCTCCATCCGGAGGATCTCAGACTTACAGAGCTTGGAGTTGTAGCCGAAGTACATCCTGCCGTTGAGGACGGTGAGGTTGTGTTTGTTCCAGTCCCACAGCTGTCGCAGGTTCTGGTTGTCAAAGGCATTGAAAGAAAAGTTCCTGCGAAGATCAGAAACAACAAAGTAAGCAAGCTGTAAGCTCAGCGCTAGAGCTCGGCGGAGTCTTACGTACTCGTTCTCCAGCGTTTCTCCGCGAATGATGCGCAGCTTGCGGAGGAAGGAGAGCGAGACGAGAGCGTAGGCTCTGCGGATGCTCAGATAGCCCGTGATCTCCTCCAGCTGACCCAGACTAGTCTCCAGCTCGGCCGCAATATTGTCTGAGGAACACAAGATGTGTCTTCATATGCGCCAGGGACTTCACATACTTCATTTCACGCATACACATACTAATACTTATTACTGTATGTGCTAAAAAGATATTACATGACTATTTGAAATACTGATTGGTCAAGCATAGCACTCAGATATTTCAAATAGTTTTATATAATGATGCTCAACGGAATAATTGACTTATTATTTAATACTTTTTTTATTTTCAAAAATATATCATTTTATACCCATTTTAATTATTTGGGTTCATTTGACATTTCATTTGTATAATTATTTATATTTAATTCGTTTAAAATGTTACATGTTATTAATGTAAATGTTTTTTTTAATGTAAATTGACTTTTGTATTTATGATATTGTTTACTATTTTTATGTTTATAAATATAGAGAATAGCATTTATACTTGTATACATTTATAAAAATAATATTTACATAATTTATAAACTGAACAATAATTAATTAATAACAATGCATGTAAAAAAGTTATTAAATAAAAATGTCATACTTTCTAATACTTCTCATTATATGCATGTATATACAGTGGTGTGAAAAAGTGTTGGCCCCCTTCCTGATTCTTATTTTTTTGCATGTTTGTCACACTTTAATAAATATTTTATTTTATAGCTATTCTTTGTATTTGGGTTCATATTCTGTTGTCTACTTATAATTAATTTCAATTTATTTAATATATATTATATTATATTAAATTAAATTTATAAAATGAACATTTTAAATGTATGATAAAATTGATTAATACATTAGTGCTGTCAAATGATTAATCGTGATTAATGGCATCCAAAATATGTTTTTGTTTATGTAATATACGTGTGTGTACTGTGTATATTAATTATGTATATATAAATACACACATACATGTATGTGTTTATATTTATATTATAATGTATTTTTTAATAAACAACGCTTACAGTTCAAAAAGTTTGCACAATACATTTTTTTTATTGTTTGTTAAATAAAACATTACCATTCTTAGTATTTTGAAAACTAACAAAAAAGGCAAAATAAATATTACATCGAAGCGTTTTAAATATTACAAAATATGAAAAATGACTATGCATTTAAATACAATATCTACAATATCTATAATTTATAATCTGTAATTTAACATTTTAATCATTTTAATATATTTCTAATTTTAAATATATTTTTAATAAATATATACAACATTTTAATGTTATTTAAAATAAAAATAATTGTATGTGTTTAATGGTTGGACCCATTTAATATTTATATTTGCGGTTGTCTAATTATTAATATTTAATTGATTTAAAATTCTATATTATGTTATTAATATAAATGTGTTTTTAAATGATGTTCAACTAATAATTAACTTATGTATTTCTATTAGTGTTTACTAGTTTATTTTATTTTTTATAAATATATAAAAGTATACATTTTATTTTCTATGTATAATAAATCTGTGTCATTTATTTAAAATGTTATGTGCTATTTTGTATTTTAATAACAAGTAAATCTTACAGAAAGGAAAAAAGTTCACATAACTTGCACAATAACCATTTTATGCATCTATATAAATAAAAAAATGACAATTCTTAACATTCTGAAATAATATTACTTAACAATATTAATATTTAAAATAATACCTTAAAAAAAAGACAACATGCACGTAAATACAATCAATATGCTTGCATTTCGAATGCAAAATACTCACTTCCTTTGCTGATCTTGATGGTCAGACTGCCGTTGAGCACCGTACAGCCGCGCAGAGCTTGAGCGGCGGTGACAGAGTCCACCGTCTTCACCCCCGTACACAGTTTGGGACACCGACCGGTGCACGGTGTGCAGTTCAACCTGAATGAACGACAGCGACGGGTTTGAATCAAGACCGAAGCCTCAAGACGCTCAAAGTCAATAAGCATTGCTTTACGCATGCATTCGCCATGATGTCAGCAGCTGGCAGCGCTTTTCGAGATTGCGATTGCCTCGGGGACAAACATATTGTTCCCTGCCCGCTGAAGTCTCATGTCACCTGCGCGGTTGTCATTGTTGTGTTTGGAATGAGCCCAAACGTGCTAGAATAGATTGTGTGCTGCAATGCAGCAGTGCATCTGAATGGAAAGGGTCAGCGAGGGCACAATCCCCACTGAGACTCAACTAAATACCACGAATAGTTGCGTTGGCTTTGAAGTACGCGACCTCCGTATGCATCCCGTATGAAGACACGACTCTGGAGACGAGGCCTTTTGATGCAAGAATCGGCAATTGCGCTGAAAGATGCTGTGAAACGATCTAATCGTGGAACGGGAATGTAATGAATCCCTGCGGCGCAGAGCGTTTGTGTAATTCTGTTGCTTAATTTGATCACTTTTTAACAAAACGAGAGAGTAACGTTACGCAATCGCGCTTGAATCTTGCTGAAATGTTGCAGGAGTGGGTGGGAGGGGAATACACAGCTATTTTTCTAAATTCATTTAGAGTTTCAACATTGAGATTTCAGCTTTCTTTCTTCTCTGATTCCACTAAAAACAAGTCAAAAACTGTAAGGAAAAAAAGAAAATAAGCGTCTTAAACTACACATTGTCATTTGATTCATAAGTTGTTAACTGTATGTGTTTGATTCACTCACATTCGTAAGAGTTGTTTGTTCGGGAATCTGATTCAGTGGTCGCGCTGTATGTTTTTGATTGACTACAAAGAATCAGCTGTTGAATCACTTGTTTGAATCATATTAAACTGGTACAAGAACACTTCACAGCATCACGCATTTCAGGAATTAATTTAATTGAAAACCCACAGAAATGCTCAGCAGTTCATTCTCAAATGAGCGTTTTCTCTCTTAGGTTTTTCAGCTCAAAAACTCACTCTTTAACTCCCTTTCCAGTTTTGGAGATCCAAGCCACGCAGATTCGTTTCAAATGCACACCGACGCCGTGAACCCACGGTTTTTAGATTTTAAGCCCTTCGAATGACATTCACGTGCCGCTGAATTTTCGTTCACACTGCTTTGTCTTCTCCTTCGGAAAATAACAGGGAGGGAAGGATGGGGCGCCCAGTTACGAAACGGGACTCACTGCTGCATGACTGCCTCTCACAAAGGTGAAAGGTGGCCGGACGAGAAAAACAAGCCAATGACGTCACTTCAAAACAAAATTCCTGGAAAACCGAGATCCCATCAAGCTTCCACAACTGCAACGTTCCGACGTGGAGACAAAGGAATCAAAAGGCCAGTGAAACGGCCACCTTTTTAAAGCCCCCGAGACCCCAGTGAACGCAAACAAAGGCTGCCACTGTTCCCGCGAGGCTGCGTTTTACTCCCGTTCGCAGGGTTAATTCTCTGTTTATTTGTGCGTTAATAATTCCCACACATGAAGCTGGACGTGCAAACCAGCATGTGCGCAAGCTTCCGGACATTCCTGGGCAGCCAAACGGACTCGGGCTCAAAAAAAGGGCCGCTAGTGTCACTTTCCGTCACGGAATGTTGTTTTGGTTTGGCTCATTATACTTCCGCTTAGCTTGACAAATTCAGCCCGACTGCAAATGACTCGGTTGGAGTAATCAGGGTGGCATTTTATCACGCTCACAACACTTGACACCGGCCATTATAATCTGCTCATTTTCAATTAGCTGTGACTGACGAAAAGACTAAATGATGTTATGATACTTCCAGAAGAGTTTTCTCTTCTCCCCGGTCAAGTTGAGCGTGACAACCGGTTCGTTAATTTTCGAAACGACCAAAACAAATCATAGCGTTAACCAGAAACTGCTACTTCATGCCTGCAGCACACGATTCACCCTTTAAACAGTCATTTATATAGAAGGGGGGAAAAAGTCTCACAAAACATGTCAAGAACAGTGTCAAAAAGAAATTATATTTTTAATAAAGTATATAAAATTGTATTTGAATAATTATATTAAAATAATTTTATAATACTTTTATAACAATTTAACTTTCATTTTGGATTTATAATTTATTCGTTTTAATAAATATATATTTGTTAATGTAATACAGAAATGCAAAAAATTAAAAGTCTTGATTTACTTTAAGATTATTTTATATAACAATTAAGCGTCATCTTTTTTACGCATTTAAAAATATAATTAAATATTTAATTTTAATTTATAATGCTAAAACAATTTAGAGGGAAAATGTGTTTAATTTATTCAAATAATTCAAATTAGCACAAAAAACATACATTTTTCTTTAATATTACTTTTGTATTGTGAAATTTTCATGACAATTACATGATCTGTCACGATATTTGGCTAGTCATACTATATTCCCCCTCATTTATTCTATCATTCATTACTGTAAAACTTATAAATTGTATTTTAATAATTTAATATTTTAATTCAATCATTTAATTTTATTAAATTTTCAATTTTATTGAATTGTTTACTGCTAGAAATTCAAAAATGTATGTAGCGAGATTCATACATACTCTCCAAAATTGGCGCTACGGTGACAAATTATTGAATAAAGGCATTATTTTTATTTTCTTTGTGTACAAAAAGTATTCTCGTCGCTTCATAAAATTCAGATTGAAGCACTGATGGCAAATGGACTATTCTGACGATGTCTTTCATACTTTTCTGGACCTTGACAGTGTTATTTACTTGGCAGTCAATGGGACAGTCACAAGCCTCCCGGTTTTCATCCAAAATATCTTAAATTGTGTTCCGAAGACGAACGAAGCTTTTACGGGTTTGGAACGACATGAGGGTAAGTGATTAATGACAACATTTTCATTTTGGGGTGGAGTAACCCTTTAAAAATAACCCTATAAAATAAAATGTATTGTGTAAATAAGACTTATTTCTTTTTCTATTTTTTTTTCTTGTGATTTCACGGTGAAATGTGGCCTGTGACCTTTTGAGACTCACTTCCAAATGTTAGACTGATTTTCATTAACATCCCGTGATACAGTTTATTCCTTGTCATGAAAAAAAACCAAAACAAAACAAAACAAACATAACGTCTTGGCCCTTTAATTCAACTTTGTGATTTGTCGTCTAACTCATTCTGCCACTGTTTTTAGTCAACTCATGTTTAACGTGGAGCGAAATCTGATTAGAGTTGATTGGAAAGTGTAATACTGTTTAACGGCAGCAGTCTGGGTGCTGTAGTTGCATTTATTTAAAAAACAAAATGTGGTACGTACGAGGTGGAGTTCATGGTGGTGTATCCAGACGGGCATTCTGGGATACAGGCTCCGTTGTGGATGACGTATTCATGGCAGTCACCGCTCTTGCCCTTGCACTGGTTGTGGAGGTCCTGGCAGAATTTAAAGGACACACAGAGCCATCCCTTGAAGGTGTAGTAGCCCGGCGGGCAGCGCTCCACGCAGGTGTCACCGAACAGGAAGTTGCGACAAGCCACGCATTTGGTCGAGTTCCCTGGCACGGAGCAGCCGCCCAGACACTGGTCGTGACAGCACTCCTTATGGGGGGTACAAGCACCGTGGACGCATTCGGAAGGGCAAACTGTGAGGGGAAAAAGAGTGAGAAAAGAACTTGTTAGATTCATTTTGTTTAATGCAGCAAACTACAGGTAAAAACATTGTTTTTACACACTGGTCAATTTTGAGATCTTTATTCATAACATGTTTCAGACTAGTGGAAGGAAAACATCTAAAATGCCCTTTTATTTTTATTTTTTGTTTGTTTTTTACAGTTTATCTGTAGATTTCAATTCAACTTTTGTATTTTTTCACAATACAAAAGTTTTTTCTCCACTTCAAAAGCACTCACGTACACCAAGACTTAAGAGTTTTATTCTTGTTTATATTCTGAAGGATTTTACTGAGGGGTTTGCTCATATAACATTCGCCTGGTTTTTCAGAACATTTTATTCCTAAAAACATGGTTAAAATGCAAATTTTTTCGGCTGTTGACAGTATTTCCTGATTTATGGAGAGATAAAAAGAGATATCCAAAATCGCCTCTATAAAAACCTTCGACTCTAATATAATTAAACAAGAATTTTTAAACCCAGCTTTATCCAATGTTCTGGAACATTCTGTAAGAGTACATTTAGAAACTCTGAGAACTAGAGAATGCTGTGCTTGTATATTTAAACATAACAGAAAACTTATAAAACAAAAAATATTTGCAATTCTTAATGTATTCAATCAACTGGGGAAGCACGCACAAAAAAAAAAGGTGTAGAAACAATTTTTACGCAGAAATTTTGAGTAAATTTCACAATTACAAAGGAACGACAAGTAACACATTGAATTAAACATGAAATTTTGAAGTACAAAGACCGAAATAGCATTTTTTTGTGAAATGTACTCCAACAATCTTTTTTTATTTACAACTTCAAAACAGAAAATATAATTAAATTATAGCAGGTGCTATGCTGTGCCAAATGTGAATATTCACAATAATTTTCGTCGAGCTAAAAAAATTTAATCTGATTTTAAAAAGAGTGATAAATAAATAAAAAAATCTCTGTGTGTAATTTTTACATTTTATTTTAATATAAAAATAACACTTTTAATGAATAGTTTATTAAATAAATTGTATATTTGGGCAATAATATTAAACATTAGTAGACAAAATTAGTACATAATTAGCACATAATATAAATGAACATTTGTTATTCAATTCAATATCAATTTCTGAATATTACTAAGAATCATTATATAGCTGCCTAAAAATAAAGAAAAATAAAAATTTTTACAGTGTGGTGATGTCTATTAGTTACATTTTTTACCCTATTCACCTGAGGTGCTAACATTATTTCTTGTTTTTCAGTTGAAACAAACATATCAAGCTGCAACATCACATCAAATGTGACAGAATCACGCATAAGATGCATGAAAAGGCGATCTGAGGTCGTTCTATGCCTTTCGTCAGGCAGAAAGGAAGTGATTCAGTCGTGTTTGGCCGCAGGGCCATCTGGAAGTGAAGCTTGTGCATGGCAGGGTGCGATAATTAATGAATACAGCGGTCTGTAAGTCATCTTCCTCGTCTCGCACTAGATGCCTGATAGACCACAACAAAGACGCTCCGGGACAAACGTGTTCCAGAAACATGTAAAGAACAGCACTCTTTACATACATAGTATACATGATACAATCAAATATGTAAAAATAAATAGGTTAATAGTAAAAAAAACAATGATAGAAAATTATGGTAATACACTTTTGTTTCATTTCAAGTTTGCCTAAGCAACTACACAGTACAAAGGAACACACATGTACTTATATAAAGACCCATCTAATTTAGTCAATGCAACCGAGCATTAAATTCAGCCTGAGCAGAAATGCCACCTCCTGAGACTATTTCATAGATGTCGGACGCGGCCGGCCTTCCAGGTTACAGTGGAGAAGGAAATCTGTTGGACTTCATTAGTGCCATAAAACCCTCCATCATGTGACACTGGGCTGCCCCACAGGAGCAAAACAACATGGACCCTTCTGCCTGTCAGCGACGGGGTGGACCATACCACTGCCTGACTGAAATAAAAAGGGCAAATGGGGCCGATAGGTGACGGGGAGTATGGGGGGAGAAGATCCTGAATGCATTCACAACAGACAAGAATCAGAAAAAGGCATAAAGCCAAGGAAAAAATCCTAAAAATGTGCAAAAGGTATCAATTTGAAGCGTTTTAATACTTCTAAACAAGCATATATTTTAACACTGTCTGCCTCAGTTGCAAGGCCCAACCACGTTTATACATAGGAAGATACTTATACTTAAATGCCTGAGCGATCGATTGAAATATTTGTCTCTGAAATGGACGTAAGAAGCATGGGCGTCGCTAGGCCATTTTTAGTGGGGCTATAGCGATTAGCTCCATAAACTGTACACAAATTCGTGATCGCCTCAGAGTCAGTTCCCTTTAAATTTCATATGAAAACGGTGGCAGACTTCGTCTCCTCCCCTTCTTTCAGCGCGCTCTTCAATCCGCAGACCGCAGCGCGAGCGGACTCAGACAGAAACAGAGGACACAAGGTGTGTTTATCGATAGATTGTTATAATATCTGTATCTGTGCAGTTCTTTGTCATAAATACAGTTTACAAAAGATCACGAGGGAGCAATCAGTTTTACCATCTACTGTAAAGTTTCCGCTGCGTTTACCGCTCATCACAACACAGCTGTTTCCTCCAGCGAAAATCTAGCCCTTAACACATATAAACGCATATTTTATAAAACGATCATGTTGGTATTTTCATTTGAAATTGTAATATTTAATATAAAACATATTACAGTGCATGACATGTGGCATACCATACAATCATTCACAGAACTGATTAAAGACAATGACAGACAGCACTCAGTCAATTCACTAATTTTAACTAAATATCAGTGATTACATTACATTTAGTAATTTAGCAGATGCTTTTATCCAAAGCGACTTACAAATGAGGACAATAGAAGCAATCAAAACTAACAAAAGAGCAACAATATATAAGTGCAAATGACAAGTCTCGGTTAGCCTAACACAGTACACGTAGCAAGGTGTATTTTTATGTACAGTTAAATTGAGTATACTATTAAGTATTGCAAGTATTACATACAACAATAAAACAGTGCATTGACATAAAAAAGGAAATTTACTTTTGGTACTTAAGTACTTTTAAAAGCAAGTACTTCTGTACTTTTACTTAAGTAAAAATCTGTCTTTACAACTTTTACTTGTAATGGAGTAATATTTGACCAGCAGTATCTGTACTTTCAGTTAAGTAATGGAGTTGAGTACTTTGTCCGCCTCTGCTCATCACACCACAGTTGTTTCCTCCAGCGAAAATCTAGCCCTTAAATATGAACGCATACTTTATAAAACGATCATGCTGCTATTTTCATTTGAAAATTTTATATTTAATATAAAACATATTACAGTGCATGTGGCATACCATACAGTCATTCACAGAACTGATTAAAGACAGTGACGGACAGCACTCAGTCAATTCTCTAATTTTAACTAAATTTCAGAGTGATTGAGATATTGTTTTGTATTAAATAATGACCCAGATCGTGAAATACATTTATTAGCCTTAGAGTAAGGGAAGCACAACTCGGGAAATAAGAGCATCCGAGGAGCATGTGAATGCTATGTATATTTATTTTAAATATTTTTAATGTTATCCATCGTTTTTTTTTTTTTTGTGGCTATTTTTTTAAGGTATCGGTTCAGGCACCGTTTAGGCACCGGTACCGTTTTAAAAGTATCGATTTGGCACTGGTATTGTAAAAAACCCAATCGATACCCAACCCTTTTTATACATGCCACAATTTTTCACCGAATCCCGATCCACTCAAAACTCCAGTCCAGGTTTCCACAGCAGCCTCAGATCCGCCCTCACCCTTAACCAATGTTTTTGCTGTCTGTGGAAGGCAGCCATTCAACGGCCTCTTCCAACAGAGAGAGATATTCGCCCAGCATTAACCCCAGACGCGCCGGCAGACAGGCGGCAGATGGATGCAGCGGGAACGGCAGAATACACGAGGACAGGCAGGAGCGAGCATGCAGACGGGCGCAGCCTCCACTCTCGCAGCATTCCTCACATACGCCAGCGATTGCAGGACGGCGTAACCCTGCACAAAACACCCCACCCCTCCACGACAGTCTCCGCGGCGTCTCCCCAAGGATGATCCCTGTGTAAACACACACATCTTCTCTCTGCGGCCTTTGTAGTCCCTCCTGCTTTCATTCATAAGCATTGTGTGGGTTTTGATGCCTGATTTGTAGTTCTTTTATGGATATCAAAATTATTGCATTAACATTTACACTATTAAGACGCATTACACTATTAACGTATTTATTCAATTTAGCATTATAATTTAATTCTGCAACCAGAATCTTGTCCTTCCTGCAAATATGAGTCAGTAAACTTGATGTCAACAAACTTGGGATGTGTATGAATAATCGATTGCAATACCTTGTCTGATTAATTTTATCGATTAATTTTTTTATGACAAACTCTTAAAGCAGGTGCTACGCTGGGCAAAATATGAATACTCACAAAAATGTTGCTAGCGATGTAAAATTTGAATCTTATTTAAAAAAGAAGGATAAATAAAAAAGGAAGTTATAATACTACTAGTAAATAAAAATTATTATTAATTGTATAAATTAATATGTTATATTGAGTTTGACGTTCTGTGTATGACTAGGTATCGTTATATAGTAGCCTATAAATAAAAATTTATATAAATAAACAAATAAAATATAATACAATTATAGCAGGTGCTATGCTGTGCCAAATGTGAATATTCCCAGTAATTTTGGTAGTTATATAAAATTTGAATCTGGTATAAAAAATAATAAATTAAAAAAAGGTCTCTGGGTGTCATTTTTCAATTATATTTTAATATGAAAATAATATTTTTAATTAATAGTTTATTAAAGATATTGTATATTTGGGCAATAATATTTAATATTAGTAAAGAAAATGATATATAATTGACAACATAAATGAATATATGGTATTCAATTCAACATTAATTTCTGAGTATTACTAGGAATTGTTTATAGCTGGCTATAAATAAAATGCAAATAAATAAATAAAATACTTAACTAATTATAGCAGGTGTTATGCTGTAAATATCCCTAATAATTTTAGTAAAGATATCAAATTTGAATCACATTTTAAAAAGAATGATGAATAAATAAGTGGTTTTAATTATATAATAAAATAAAATATACTAATATAAATAATGTAAACATTTTTTATAATATTGCTGTTAATAATATGTAATATTAGTAAAAAAAATACATATTTACAGAATTATATATTTTATAATTATTAGTATAAATAAATAGTTATACTAATAACTATTTTATTCACTAAATAAACAGGATAAAAAGACTATTTGGTCAAAAACCCCTTTAAAGGCAGTACAAATGCAAACATATAAAGACTGATTATAATCAAAAGGTTAAAAAACATCAAGACATAATTGTTTTTGCCATATCGCAGAGCCCTAGTGACATGTGAGCGCGACACGACCCATAAACACGCTTCTCTATATTCACTCTGAGGTCACGGGTCAGCAGCATTCACAGAAAACTCATGCGGATTCCCCATAAAAACACGCTAATGCATTCACACGTTCGCGCTGGAGCGCTTGGACGGTGTTTTACTATATTTGGCGGCGCTCGCATGTCTCAGGCCTCAAAAGATTTACTGTAAACTCTACTGATCATTTGTTCAGAGGCGTGCGGCTTACAAGAGCGGAGGCAGAGCGAGGAAGTCGGGGGAGGGGAGGCTAGAAATGTAAACAAAACAAACCCGTAAATAGGGGAGGGAAGAAAACCTCGAGGCGCTCGCTTAGGAGGAAAGGAAAGGAAAGAAAGCACTGGAACGCGGCCGAAGGTATGAAAAGCACCTAGTTTATGCAACCTTGCCCTGGAAAACACACAGAAATGTGACAAACACACTGGCCGGGTGACCCGTCATTCAAGGTTCATCGGTTCAAGAACTCGTCAAAAAACAAAAGCTTCAGAAGTGTCATCCAGGCCGCTGGTATCACCAGATTACGCAAGGCAGGTGAACAGGAAGGGCAAAGGTGATTCGCTCTCAGGCCGCCGTAAATTCCAAGGAGTTGACAAGCAAAAACGAATGCTAATTTCACGTTTGCTAATTTCATAGGGAAGCATTTGAAGAATTAAGCCTCTGAGAGAACACTTAAAATAATTTGGTTTAATCGGTCAGAAGATGTTGTTTTTGTGTTTTACGGGTGCAAGTGTGCACACTTCACCACTGGAGTGAGCCGTGGACCTGCTTGGGCAAGTTGTGGGAGTGTCTGTCATGAACGTCCGTCACTTAGCCAATAATGAAATGCCACAACACTGCTCTTGTCTTTTTTTGGAACAAAATTAGAATCATTTGAGTGAAAGGAATTAGATTCACATGGATTATTATTATTATTCATTTGGAGTCTTGGTTGGTTGGTGCTTATTTTGAGATCCCCTCGTTGGGTGGCAAGTTTTGTGAAAAAGTATTGTAAAACAATACAGGATGAGCAATTTTCACGTTTGCATTGTGCAATCTTCAAAAATTGGTACTTCTAAGGTAAAAATTAAATGGTTTGTCTCAAAAATGTTGGTTAGCACTAAAATTCTGTTTTTTTCTCTTTTTTTTTAATTAAAAAAAATGGAGGTTACGATGAGAAATTAACAATGGAAGTGAATGTGGCCAAGATATAACCAATGAGTTAACATGGTTTCAGTAAACAAACCACTCTTGTAGCATGTGTTTAGTTGGGCCAAATGAATATTCACAATAATTTTGCTTAAATTTGAAAATGCAATAAAAAAATAAAAATAAACAAGGAGGTCTCTGTGGCAATTTTATTTTATTTTATTAATGTAGTATAAAATATTTTCATATTATTTTTGGTCAATAATATGTAATATTAGTAATTAATAACATCAATACAATACAATTAAATTAAATATAAATAAGTACATATTTTTATCAATTACACCATAAAGTCCAAAACAACTATAAAGATTATGATTTAAACAGTATTATGGCTAAAAACAATACACTATTTTAACAGAAAATAAATTTAAGTGCTTTCAAAAAATAATAAACTTCACGTTTGTTATATCCTCAAAAATTCTCCTTTAAAGGGGTCATTTGATGCTGCTAAAAAGAACATTATTTTGTGTATTCGGTGTAATGAAATGTGTTTATGCGGAAAGGAAAAATTGAAATCGCATCATATGACCCCTTTAAGAGTAATTTTACTCAAGGAGCCTACATCCCGCATATAATGCACAAGGAAGTGTTTTGAGATACATTTCTTGAAATTACAATTGGGTTTTCCCCTCCATATTTGGTATAAACAATCACTGACCAATTTTAAATGTCTAACTATCTTTCACGCTCAAACTGCTGAACAATTAACTCACCAATGTAGACTTTAACACACTAACCAAATGCATGACTGTTACAAAATAGACTCACTTTTTCAAGAGAAGTTGAAATAAATGAGAAGATTAGCATCTCTACACACCCAAAGTAACAACATTGGATTAGGCCAATTAAAAAAAAAAAAACATCAGTATAATAACGGTTGACACCTGCTATACACATTCAAGTCAAGGGTCATTCTTGGACCTAAGCTTCCAGTCAATGACACAAATGTGATTATGGCACCGTTGGAAGGGGACAAACAGACCATCAAGGCCGTGCAGGATGTACTGTGGCCGAGACAGTGATTCAATTAAAGATTCCTGCCGAAGAACAGTGAGTCACCTGTTATCTACTGTAGATGGTTCCTCAGTGAGGGCATCTGTCTGGAAGGAGTTACTCACAGCAGCTGTTCTTACAGTGACTCACAGTGTCTCTCTGCCTCCGTTTGCCCTTCTATATGTGTCTCTTTCAGGTAGTTTGCATATTGTGCCCACAAGCTGTAGCCAAACTATTAACAGTAAAGTCATATTTGATCCAAGTTTGCAGTCTAAACTGAGAGTGATAAGATCAAATGGTTGTGTATCACGGACTGCACGCAATAACATCCAACGTGACTAATGCAGTACGATTCATGAACATATGACTGTCACAAGCCGATTCTTTTCAATGAATCCAATACATACAGTGCAAACAGTGGAGTCAGAGTCAGAGCTGTGTGTTTTTGATTCACTAAAAGAATCAGATCATTAGAGTCATTTGGTTGCGAATCAGACTTCACTGGTTGTGTTGTAGGCTTTAGATTTGCTAAAAAGAACTGGTTCGTAAGTAGGGCTGGGAGATATAGCTAAAAAAATGTATAAACGATATAATGTTTCATATCGTTCGGTATCGATAATTATTAAACATTTTTATAACCTTTTTTTAAAACAAAGAGCAATAAAAAAAATGTTTAAATTTAACCACTGTATTTTTAATTGACCCAATTTATTAAGACATCCAACAAATAATTTTTTGTTTTAACAGTCAAACAAAAAATTACATTTAAATAAATATATCCTTTCTTATGTTTTATATGCAGATTAAATAAGTCTTAAGAAAACTTTTGTCTAGTCTCCTTTGTGGTCTAGAGGCCACAGGAGGGCAAAATAAAGAGCAAAATAATGCAGCGCATTATACTATTATGCTTTTTCACTTTTTCAACTTTAGCTAGTCTAAAATGTTGCTGTTTGAGCATAAAAAAGATCTGCAAAGTTACAAAGCTCAAAGTCCACGTCAAAAGGAGATTTTATTTAACAAAAATCAATTTTCAAAAACTACAATGAATGACTCGTTTGGACTACAACGCATATTTTCCGGGATTTGTGATATCACAAATACCAC
>NW_015544162.1:320180-324777 GCF_001515605.1 Sinocyclocheilus anshuiensis
CCAATCACAACACACACTGGCCCAGCTAACCAATCACAACACACACTGGCCCAGCTAACCAATCACAACACACACTGGCCCAGCTAACCAATCACAGCACATTTCGTATTTCACAAGGCGGGCCTTCATTTGATACAGGAACTAGTCGAGTCGTTCATGCCAGACTGGGGAGAGAAGTGTTGTAATAATGTAACATATGTTAAAAATAATGTGTTTTTCGAACAACCTGGTATGAGATCCTGTTCTAGTACACCCCCAAAACAAAATCAAGACTTTGTAAAAGAGCATAATAGGACCCCTTTAAATTGTTTATTCAATGCAATGAAATAACAACTGTCTATAAAAAAATGTGCATAATGTCTAAATTAACATATATAAATCAAATATAATTTTGTTACTTGCATAAACAATTATGAACAAAACAGCATCATGTATTTATGCACAGATTAATACAAAGAGCCGAAGCGCAGATCACACAGATTGCATTTAAAAACATGAGACGCAGTAAAATGGAATAAACCTCCACAAATTCGCAACATGTTTTCTAAAAGTGTAAACTCTTTTAACGTTGCATGGCTTTCTATACATCTCTTGGTGTGAGACATGAGTGCAATAGTCATAGTTGTCCATCTAAAAAATATGTGCCGAACATGCGTTCTGTGTGAATGGCTTGGTTTTGGTTTTAACCTATTCAAGATCTTCTCCGGTCTAAACATTAAACTACAACGCCACTTACATCATCATCACCGCATCTCGTGCTCTACTGATGACGCTCCCTGACGCACATCTAGCATTCGCTTGCACCGTTTTTGCATTCAAATGCAAATTTTTATTTTAAATTCAACTAATATTCAGTTTTTATTAACAGTCTCCCCATCACAGGCAGGCACAGCACTCATTTTAGCATGTGTTCGAGTGTGCTGTCTGCTTGTCACTCATAGCACGCGCCTATATCGTGCGCTATATCGAACATTTTTTCTATCGTTATCGATGAAGGTGTAACGTCAATAAATAAGGATACAGTTTTATTGCCCAGGCCTTTTCGTAAGAGTCATTTGTTTATGAATTGGACTTCTATGGTTGTGCTGTACGTTTTTCATTCACTAAAAAAGGCAGTTCATAGGAGTCATTTGTTCGTGAATCTGATTTAACTGGTTGCACTGTATGTTTTTAATTATCTAAAAAGATAAGTAATTTGAATCATATAAACAAGCTCTTTTCATTAATCTTTCAAAAAGACCCAAAAACTCAAGAGTTACTGTTTGAATCCCTCAATTTTTTCATGATTTAGTTAAAAAAAAAGTTGTTTGTTTGTGAATGGACTTTAGGGGTTGTGCTGTGTTTTTGATTCACTAAAAAAAGACCGTTTTTAAGAATCATATTTTTCGTGAATCACACTTCACTGGTTGTGCCCTGTTTTTATCTATTATCTAAAAAGGAATAATTCATAAGTCATTTGCTCATGAATCGTACGAACCAGCTCTTTTCATGAATTTTATTATAAGATCCACAAACTTAAGTGTTACTCAATTTGTTTAGTTTATAAGAGTCGTTTGTTTGTGAATTAGACTTGTATGTTTTTTCATTCACCAAAAAGAGCCAGTTCATAAGTCATTTGTTCCTCAATTGGAGA
This sequence comes from Sinocyclocheilus anshuiensis, assembly GCF_001515605.1. Taxonomy (NCBI): domain Eukaryota; kingdom Metazoa; phylum Chordata; class Actinopteri; order Cypriniformes; family Cyprinidae; genus Sinocyclocheilus; species Sinocyclocheilus anshuiensis. The sequence goes on from NW_015544162.1 coordinate 321,814, forward strand.
TCACTAGCTGCACTTGTGGTTCTGATTTACTAAAATGAACTGGTTCATATGAATCATTTGTTCGTGAATTGGACTTCACTGGCTGTGTCGTATGTTTTTCACTGACTAAAAATAACCAGTTCATAAGAGTCATTTGGTTGTGAATCAGACTTTACTGGTTGTGCTGAATGTTTTGGATTATCTATAAAGGAACTGTTCATTTGTTTGTGAATCGTATGAACCAGCTCTCTTCATGAATCATTCAAAAAGACCCACAAACTAACAAGTTACTGTTCGAATCCTTCAATTTGTTTACAATTTTACTAACTTATTGTTCTAATAAAAATATTAGGCTACACATCAAACGCAATGGTGATGACAAAAAACCACATCCATCAGGACTAATGGTTATCCCTCCCTCAATTGATAAAAAACAGTTTCCAGCTTCTCCTTTAGGTCTAGAATGGGGCAGGCCAGACTGGACACTCGGATGACAGACACAACCGGCCAGTGAATATCATCAGGGGGAAGGGGAAATGATTACAATTCAACCTGCACAGAGATGTTCTCATCAGGAATGGCAGACGTGAACGTTACAACAGAAGGAAAAAAGTGAGCGAAATGTGAAATCCAAGAAACGTACAGTCCATCCATCGCTTTTGGTTGCCAACCTTTTGTTAATGAAACCAATGTACTCGCTAGAAATAGCTTAGCCTCTTAACACACCATAATGCCGTATGAATTGGACTTTGGTGGAAAAAATATATTAGCTTAATCCATGTAACTAGATCACCTCAGTTTAAAAGAGCTGGTCATGAGCAGGGCATATTTTTCAGCCTCAAAGCAAACTGAATAGGCCATTATCTTCTCGAATGAACAAACGGCGAGTATCCAAACTCAGGGAATGTCTGGGATTCGGGGTGGCCTTTTTGCAGGTGGAATTGCGCCGTTCCAAGTCGCCGTGCCAAATGAGGACAGTGGGGAAAACAAATCTTGAGCCTCGTCTTAGCCTTTTTTTGGCCCGACTGCTATAGTGGTTTCCATGGTGGGAAGGTTAACAGAAAATGGAGATAAAATAAATCCAAAGGTCGCATCCGATTGGATTGGAGGCAGTGCAGTAAGGAGACTCCAGAGAGGCTGTACATGTGCGGACAGGGCTGATGGGTTGGGCTGAACCTGCTCTAGAAACCTGCGGCACTGCAGCGGCTGCAGTGCAGATACGGAGCTGCTTCATATTCACGACACAGCACACCGAGCCAGTCTGGGATCACCTGGCTTTCCCTCCCACGAGCGCTCATCCCCGTCAAAGAGAGCGTGACTGTTTCCAGGGTTACGATGATATCCGAATAATCTGGTTTCCTCGTCAATGACCTCCGGGTGAGCAGGAGAAAGGGTAACGCATTTGATTGCACAGGTGCTGCCATTTCCAGACGAAGTGGAGAGTGTGAACTTTTCCCCTCGAGGATGTTTCTATACATATTTTTTTCCTTGCGATGTTTACAAATCTCAGCCCAGCTGCTCATACGAACTTACGATTCCAACATTACATTAATCCAATTTTGGCACTGATAAAAAATACAGATGACAATGATGAATATATAATTGTAATGAAGAGTTGGGGAAAATATGACGACATTAAACACCACAAAGTATTAACAATGTGAGTTTTTTTTAACTGTCATTGATAATGACAAAAGCACATTACGTGATAAAAAGAGATTCATTAAAACATCAACCCATTGCTAATATTTGAATAATAAACAGTGCAAAATATTATCAATGAACTGTTTTTTTAAAATGTCACTAAAATGAAAAAAAAAAAACACATTACAATGTTAAATAATTTTAATTAAAACAGTGCATTTCTAATATTTTGCAATGTTTTTGTAGTCATAATTTCATCAACACTAAGTTTTTTGTCATCACTAATGAAATATGCATTACAATGATAAACAAATTATTTTAATTTGAACGTAGCGTTGGCAAAACTGACAAAATATTATCAGTGCACTTAAAGTTTTTTTTAAATTGTCATCGATAATGAAAATACGCATCACAATGATAAATCTTAATTAAAACATAGCACATTCCTAATATTTTGTCGTATTTTTCTCGTCAACACTACATTTTTGGTCATCAATAATGATTAACGCATCACAATGACAAATGATTTTAATTCAAATGCAGTGTTGTAGGGCTGTCAAAAAAAATTGAATTTCTAATATTCGTCGAATTTAAAATAAAAATCCACATTCGAATGCAAAAATGTTACATTCGAATTTTAGGTGTGCGTTAAGGAGGCATCCTTATCAGTGGCACACGAGATGCGATGACGATGTAAGTGTCATTGCATTATAATGTTTTTTTAGCCTATCCAGTTGAAGCCACTAGATGCGGCGCTGCTGCGTTGTTCATTAAAAATATTGTGGGAAAAGAACATCAATGCGGAGAAGATCTTGTTTACGTCAAAACTGAAACCAAGCAGTTCACACAGAACGCATATTTCGCGCATTTTCTAGAGGGACATCTATCACCTTTGCACTCGCGTCTCGCACAAAAGATCTCCCTGCGTTCCATTCGGAAAGGCTCATCCCTATGCCCTAATCCCTTCAAAGGGTTTACCCTCCGGAGTGAGAGCTTCGAAGGGTTGAAGGGTGTAGGGGACCAAACAACTGTTCCTTGAAGTGCCCTTCTGCGTCATCATCACGTGCCCACATGGAGGCACCGTCATCATGCAAAGAATCTGCGCAAAGGATCATGGGAGCCCGAAGTGTCCATCAGATGTACCCTTCGAAATCCTTCATTCCGAAGGGCCCTTTGAAGTGGCCAGTTTTGAGCACTTCGGTTTGGAACGACCCTTCAATATGGCGGCCATGATTGTTTTCACAGGCAATATATCCCGTTTGGAACGCACCGAGAGCCGCATGTTTAGAAAGTTCAACTTTGAAAAAGCATATCTCGAAACTTTATGGCGGGGGGTTTTTA